>NC_067479.1:100582843-100790343 GCF_947179515.1 Apodemus sylvaticus
AGTGTGAGGGCCTGCATTTAGATCCTCAAGCCCACATAAAGCTAGATGTGATTTTACATATCTGTAATCACAGTTCTTAAACTGAAATGAAAGTTTGAGACAGGGGAATCCTTGCAAGCTTGTAGAGCAATCAGTCTAATGTTTTCAATGACAATCAATAAGAAACTCATTCTTAAATAAGAAGAAATAAGAAGACAACTGCACAAGTTTGCTGCTGACCTACATATGCCTGTCATGGTTCGTGTGTGTACCTCAACTCAAATGTGCAGATACACACACACACACACACACACACACATTTAAAGACAAGTATATTATTATTTGATTGTGAAATTGCACTTATTGGCTCTTATACTTAAACATTTAGTACACAGATTATTATGATGTTTGTAGAGATGGGAGTAGAGCCATGGGACCATGAGATATGGGACCATGGTAATGAGGTAGGTCATTATAAGCAGAACTTATACCTATTTTATGTTCCAGTATGTGTTATATGCTTTCTCAGCCACCACAATGTGACAGGTAACTTCATGTTGTACCATAGTAATTTCCCTACTATAAAAACTGAATGTTCAGAAAACTGAGCTAAAATATACCCATCATCCTTAAGCTGCTTCTGTTATATATTTTGCCTCAGAGATGAAAAAAGCAACTAAAACAGTATGCATACTCACTATGTTATTAAACACAACCTATAATATTGCATATCCTTTCATCATTCTTAAATTACTCACCACAATGACATAGAGGCAGTTAAAATGGGAGGAAGCAGCAAACTGCAGAACACAATATAGATCGTCATCTCTGATCTAGCTCCTTTTTTATTTATTCGCTATATTTTTTATTTACATTTCAAATGATTTCCCCTTTTCTGGCTCCCCACTCCCCAAAAGTTTCATAAGCCCTCTTCCCTCCCTCTATTCCCCCATCTACTCCTTCCCACTTCCCTGTTTGTGTTAACATTAACAGTCAAGCCAGAAGCCAAATAAATGTCAAGTGTAAACTACTAATTTAGACACATGACATTGAACAAAGCTACCATAACTCTATTATAAGGCATTGGGAATACTTAGAAAAAAGACTCTCAATTGGATAGATAGAATCTCAAGAAAATATTCCGTACTAGCTCTTAGAGGACAGTCAGATCTTTGAGTGTGTGTATGTGAAATAGTGTGTCCTGCACACAATGAGTAAACACAGGGTCCACTCATCTTCTCTTCTTCGAGTACCAAGGCTTGGTTGTGTCATGTGTCTGTTTTAAAGAAGCAATACATGCCAACCATAAACCTGTGAGGCTTGAAAGAGAAAAGACATAGAGAGGAGTTTTAGAGAAGAATGACAAAATAAATTAGGACTGAGCATTTCCTAGAGATGAAGATAGTGGGAGGCAGATTTAAGGGGAATGCCAGGAAGAAAGGAAATGACTGGTTTTGACAGAACTTTCTCCTCACTGTATGTGTCAAAGCATGTTCCCCTCTGCGAGTAGGAGGATATGGTAAAAGATGTATGTCATGTCATTCAGCATGAGCAAGCTTGTGTGCTGTAGAAAGTGAACATGCCATGTTCTGCTCATATCTGAGGCATATGAAAACTTATAATCTGTCTTTGATTTTTGCAGTGTAACTTTATTCCACAGACAGCTACACAAGTGTCAAATGGCCACTACCATTTCCAAATAGTGAATTTAATCCTATTTATTTATTTTCTGCCCTCTAACCTTCAGGGCTCCATCACAATTAAAACCTGGTCTAAAATCCTGCTGAATTGACTGAGATTGCTAACCCCTGTACCTGTGCTGTAATAGCTTCAGTTCCCAACATCTATTATTAGATTTCCACACCTTGATATTCCCTACTTATCTAGAGCTAATCAGACTGAGTGTGAGTCTCATGAAACAACTATTCTCAAACCACAACAGGACAGGTTTCTGAGTACTCATTTTTTGAATTTTATATTTATAATCCCACAGTCTTCTCCCAGGATATTGGATCCAGGTTTTGGCTAGTATAATAACAAAGCACCAGGAGTCTTCCTTGGTCAAATTTGTATGATTTACCAAATCATGATAGAGCCTATCTTATGTCAACTTAATAATTCTGTGGAAGAGTCTAGTCTTCTATCTGGACTCTGACTGATCTATGGTTAGATAGTCTCCATCTTTAAAATCAGTCCCTGCAATATATGACCTTGCTTCTCCTTGGGAAGACTAATTCTAGCCTGTTAGAGCTTCCCAAAACTCTAATTAGCCAAGCATTGGAAAGTGCTAGTTGTTTCTAGGAACCTACACCTTTATAACTAATAATGCCATGGAAGGTAACACATACACACATAAAAAGCAAAGGCAATCTCACAAAAACAAAACAGTAAAACAGAGATTTAATTGATACCTGTGGAATCTCCTATCGATGGGAGAATAGAGACGCAAGCTCCAAGTTATCTGTGTGTGTGTGACATTTTTAGTGAAAGCAAGAATGACAATAAAGAAAAGAGTGTTGGTGCCATACCAGTATGCAGTGTGAACACTTACTGCACAGTGAAGAAAGTGCTGGAAGGATCCCAGGGTATAACAAGGAACCACGTGGACTTAGAACAAGTGATTTAATAAGACCTTAATTTAAGAACAATGCACTATAGCTGAAGTCACATAATGGCACAGGATGATCTTTCACCATGTAATCAAGCTCCATCCTCTTACTCTTCCAACATAAAGAAACAAGTAAGACTAGATGTGAAGGGGAAAGGAAATGATGAAAGCTTCTCTGTAGTCAAGGTGATCCACATGCCTTCTGGAGACAGATTTCTAAAACTCATTTGGAGCCTTGGGTGTCTGTAAGTGAAGTCTCAAGAAAACCTTTCAGTGACTTTTTGGTTTACTTTTAGAATAGGTTTTGATTTAAGAAAAATTGTGAAGATGGTTGAGGACAAAGATGCTCATTTCTACTTCCCTTAGTTAAGATCTTGGGCATTGTGAGACAAGGGTCAGGACTAATAGATCAGGGCTGATACATTTTTAATTGTAGGCTTTGATTTGCTAAGACTTCCAGGTTTTACCTCAAATCCCATCTCTGCTTGTAGGATCCCATCCAGGGTAGATGACATGCAGTTGTCTCCTTGGCCCTGTCTTGGCTATATCATTTATCAGATTTTGGATGATCTTGACAGTTTGGAAAATTGCACTGTGTAAGCTTACCTTCAGATGGAAGTTGTGCAAAGAATCTCTTGTTAATATATTGAGTTTATGCATTTTGTCCAGGAAATGTATAACTTACCTCAAATCAGTCCAAGGGGTGATACTATAAAAATAGACTGTGATGCTTGTCATTTGACTGAAATCATAGCTTTCAGGTGTTTCCAAAGTAAAGTCTTTCCTTTTCGATGTACTACTCTATGAGCAATTATAAGACCACACTCAAAGAATGTTATACTTTCTTGAAGGTGGAATATTTTCATATATCTTAGGAATTCTTTTTTTCCTACTCTTGTTTAATATTAATTAAAGTTAATTTAATTTAAAATTAAAATAAATAATTAATGTTTAATTATTAATTATGTAACAATATCAGAATACATTTTACAGTTGTATATTTTACACACTGTTACCATCCAATATAACCTTATTTTACTGGTCACGGTATTGGGTACTTAGGGCTCTTTATCTTGTGATATAGTTGCTATTGCAGGGTCTTTCATCTTTTTTGTTTGATTTTAGCAGTTGCATTCTCTCACTTCATGTTCATTTTGTGTGTTTCATTCCCAAATTTTAGACTCAACTATTTTTTTCAATGATCCTTGAAACATGTCTCTGAACGACAATATTTAAATCAAGTTCTAAGAAAGGCTATACTTAATTTTACAAGAAACTAGTAAATTGTCCTCCAAAGTAGCCCAGCCCTTTAAAACATAAATGAGAGTACCTTTAGCCTGACATGCTTGGAGTGTGTGATATTGTCTTTTTCGTTTGGTGTATTTGATTCTGTTTCTAATGTTTTTGTGGCATGTTAGCAGGTATACAGTGGTGCCTCAATTTAATTTGAAGATCCATAGTAGTGGTTAGTGATATTGAGCATATTTTCCTGTACTAACCTGCCATCTCTATGCTTAATTGGATTTTTTTTTCATATCTTAAAATTAAGATATTTCTAACATATGCATATATATATAATATGCTTTTATTTATATATTTGTATTTATTTTGAGATAGCTTCCAGTCTGGCTTGGAGTTCCTAGTCTTTCCTCCTTTTCCTCTAGAGTATTAAAATCACATTTATATACTACCAAACATAAGTAAGACCTATATTATTTTTAATCAAATGTAGTCTGGAAATATTTTCCTACAGTTGGTGTTCCCTTATTAGGTATTTTCTCAGAAAGCAGATGTTTTAGATTTTAATAAAATCCATCTTATCAATATTCTTTCCAGGATCCTGCCTCTGGTGTTATATTTAAATCTGTGTTGTCATGCCAAGGTCAACTAGATTTTCTCAGTACTTTTTAATATAGGACTTTATTAAAATATAGTATACAGCATTAAAGTAAACCAATCTTCAGTTTGCAGCTGAATAAATCATTAGAGTGAACACATGCACTTAACCATAAGCCAATTAAAAAATAGACTTTAGATCATGGTCATATCTGGCTTACCACCTATTCCTGTCCAAGCTACAATTTAAAGAATGATTTTGCCATTTTAAAGGATTATAAAACATTGAAAATAGCACTGTCTCATATAATCCACATAAAAACTATGTAAATTTGTGTTTCAGTGTTCATAAGTTAATACTGTATTCATTTGAAATATAATGTCCAAGATTGCTTTCACAATAATACTCAATACACCAAAAATCATGTGTCCTCCTGAATGGGAAGCCTTTATTCTCTAATACTTTGCCATATGAGATCCAAAGTCTGAATATGGGGTACTAGATGCTGTTAAACCCACTATATAGCCATTCAAGTGTGAAATTACTTGTATAACATTAGTTTTGACCACTTATTCAGATTGGAAATGTATACTATATACTGACATTTCTGGCTTTTTCCCCTCAACATTTTGCCTGTCAGAAATATCCACTTTTTTCATAATAGAGCTTGGTTTTATTCTACTCTTGGATATTTTTTTTATTTGCCTGCTTGGACCTGTTATTGTTAATGTTGCTGAGAACAATTTTGTTCATGTATTATTTAATATTAGGTTCCATAGATGTATGTCTAGCTCTGCTAAACACACAAAATATGGAATTGTTGAGTAATGTAGTATGTAAAAGTTAAGCCTAGGCAGCTTTTGTGGGTTTTATGAAATATATAAATTTATATTCATGCTCTATGAGTTTATGTTTCTGTCATAGACATACAGGTACCATACAAATTATGCAATTTTCTGTTTATATTTGTGTCTTGTGGAAATCCATTGTATTTTTAAATTTCTTTATTCTTGAGAGTTTCATAATGTATACAATAAAAGATGAGTACATGTGTGCTTATTTCTTCCCTTTCACCTCCAACATATCATTCTCTATTTGCCCCGTCCAAATTCGTGATATATATATCCCACTATAGTCAGTTAGTGTTGCCCATATCTCCATGAGCCATCAATAGGAACATGCAAATCCTATAATTGGTCACATCCTCAAAGAAAGGGTGCTTCTTGCTCTATTAGCAACTATCAGTTGCCAGTATCTCCTCAGTAAAGGGTCGTGCATGGAGAGATTATCCACTCTTTCTATGTTGGTGATTTGGTGTGGTGTGAGTCTGTGTGTATTATAAGGGCCATGTCATGTATAGAACAGGTCCATAGTCCTCTCTTACATCATTCAGCTCTTCCCTTTTTTCTGCCTCCTCTTCTGTGATGTTACCTAAACCCTGGTGGGGAAGATAATAATAATGTTTGGTTTAGGACTGATAATTGTTTGGTATTCTCATTATTGTAGTCAGTTACACATCTAATCATTGGACATTGTCCACCCTAAAAAATGTCTCTGACAAAGGTTGAGAGCATCTCACTTCTATAGATATGAATACAAACATTTAGAAGTAAATTTGACAGCATGACCATTTACCAGAAGAAAAAAAAAAAACAATATCATTGGTTCTACTTTAGGGCCTATAACTCACACAGCCATAGACTTTCGACTAGAGTTCTAGTCCCAGGCAAAATTTTCCTCATATGTATCAGGTCTCAAAGCCAAACAGAAAGTGTTTAATTGGCCATTAACAATCATGTCACTACTGCACCAATAGGCATATCATGCCTGGAAGATTGGAATTGTAGCAGGTGGAGTCCAGCGCTAGGCATGACTGTTGATGTTTTTTATTCCCAGAAGTCTTCATAACATATTCCAACTCTATGAAAGTAGGCCAGCATCAGGGGTCCAGTGCTAAGAAAGACTTTTGATGTCTTTCTTTTCCCCAAAACCTCCATAATATATTCCAACTGTATGAATGCAGGCCAGCAGGAGGGAAGTTTCCTATTTAGTGTGAGATTGCTTTCTCAATGTGCTTCAGCCAAGGTGTATTATGTCTCAGTAGTAAAGTTGTATCATATAGTTATGAATGATAACCAATTACAATCACAATAACCTCTGGTATTTTGGAAACCCCATGGGTCTCCCTGACCAGTGATTCTTAAAAAGGTATACCATGCCTTGCACTATGGTTTGCACTAGCCTGACATAAAGTTATTGTCGTTCTCATTTCATCAATAATTTTCAAAATGGATGTTGCTATGATATCAGCTTTTGAGCTACCTACTGTTGTGTCTTGCTGATACCATGTCTTAGTTATTTTTCTATTAATGAAAAGAGAAGGCACAACCAACCAAGTAAAGTTATAAAAAAATAATTTAATTAGGATTTTTTTAGATTTTCAGAGGACAAATCTATGAATATTATTATGGGAAACATGGTAGCAGGGAGGCAGGCAGGGTACTAGAACAGTAGCTGATACATCTTATCAACAAGTTAGAGTCAGAAAGCAACATACCTCCAACAAAGCCATATCTCCTAATCCTTCACCCAAAGAGTCCCGACCATTAAGGACCAAGTAAGTGCTCTAAGTCTGAGCCTATGTGAGCCATCTTCATTCAAACCACTACACACTATGACATTACACTTCTTATTCTCAGATGCATTTTTTATTTGTGTGTGAGGGAGATAGATGAGCATAAACATGCCGGAGTAAGTTTGGAGAGTTTATTCTTGCCTTCTACTTTGCTGAGATGTGGTCCCTCTTGCTATTTCGGCTACTGCCCTATGTTCCCCAGGCTACTTGGCCTACACATTTCTAGGCTAGTGATCCTGCGCTCCACTCTGAATATTTCCATAAGAGTGCTGGGTTTACTTGGATTCCAAATTTGTGCTTCTGTATCTGATTTTTTTTTTACAGTGATTGGTTTACACTGATTGAACCAGGGCCATTAGGCATGCACAGGCACTGTCTTTACATACTGACTTTACCCTCTTACTAACAATTAAAGTTAGATGATTTTGTATTACTGGATTGGTGGCATGATCTTTCCCCACTCTTGATGCACAATCCCGCTGTCATATTAGTTTCAGTTATCTTTACAATGAAATAATGTTTAACCTTGTTCCACTCTGTTTTGTTGTATTCTGTCTTGCTTGGCCTTGTCTTCTGTATCGATTTTTTAAAGATCCATTTTTTTTAAATGTATGTGCACATGTGCATGCTTTCTGTGGTGCACTTGTGGAGGTCAGAGGACAACTTGCAGAGATCTATTCTCTCCTTCATCATGTAGCACTATAGGGCTGCATTCAGAGCATCAGTCTTGGTTACAAGCAACTTTACCTAGGAATGGCCCCACCAACCTGATTATTATCTTTTTATTTGGTGTCTCATTTATTTCTTGTTTTAAATTATTAATCATTTTACTCATTTACGTTTCAAATGATATCCTCCTTCCACGTTTCTTTCCACAGTCCACTCATCCCATCCATCCTCTCCTTTGACTCTGTGAGCGTGCTCAACTCACCCACTCCCATCTCACCACTCTAGCACTTGTAATAAATTGTCAACTTTTCTTATTTTTTATATTGAACTTGAGCTATGCATTGAAATATAGAACAAGTTCTTGTTACATCCCACAGTTTTAATACCGTATACTTCATTACTATTTTGAATAGAAATATTTACAATTTTTATTATGATTTATTATTTTTCTCACAGTTATTGAGCTATATTTTGGTTAATATTTAATTATCCTGGGATTTTGTATCTACATTGATTCCATTATAGTCAGAGAATGCACACTATAGGCCTTCAGTATTTTGAAATGTTTGGAAGTATTATCATGATCCATCATGTGATCTAATTTGATGAAGATTCAATATATACAACATATTCATGAAATAATAAAGTTTCCTTTTAAAAAACAAAAGCCTGTATTCATAATTTTGGTATGTGTAAAGAAAATAAATTATCTTATTATTTTCCAGTTCAATGAAATATTTTATATAACAGTTTTTCTCTTCATATTCTCATTTTTCAATATCTTGAAAATATGTCTACTTTTATTAAATTACCATTTTAAAGAGAAGCTAGAATTTTTTCCCGTTCTTTTTTTTAAATTTTCTTTATTGATATATTTTTTTATTTACATTTCAAATGATTTCCCCTTTTATGGGTCCCCACTCCCCGCAAGTCCCATAAGCCCTCTTCCTCCCCCTGTTCCTCCATCTACCCCTTCCCACTTCCCTGTTCTGGTATTCCCCTATACTGTTGCACTGAGTCATTCCAAAACCAGGGGCAACATTTAATATGTAGATTATGTCTTGAGTATTCAAAGTTTCTAGGCTAATATCCACTTATCAGTGAGGCATACCATGATTGATCTTTTGAGACTGTGTTACCTCACTTAGTATGATGTTTTCCAGCTCCATCCATTTGTCTAAGAATTTCATGAATTCATTGTTTCTAATGGCTGAATAGTACTCCATTGTATAAATATACCATATTTTTTGTATCCATTCCTCCATTGAGGGACATCTGGGTTCTTTCCAGCTTCTGGCTAGTACAAATAGGGCTGCTATGAACATAGTGGAGCATGTGTCCTTATTGCATGCTGAAGAATCCTCTGGGTATATTCCCAGGAGTGGTATAGCAGGGTCCTCAGGAAGTGTCTTGCCCAGTTTTCTGAGGAACCACCAGACTGATTTCCAAAGTGGTTGCACCATCTTGCAATCCCACAAGCAGTGGAGGAGTGTTCCTCTTTCTCCACATCTTCGCCAACACCTGCTGACTCCTGAGTTTTTGACCTTAGCCATTCTGACTGGTGTAAGGTGAAATCTCAGGGTTGTTTTGATTTGCATTTCCCTAATGATTAATGATGTTCAACATTTCTTAAGGTGTTTCTCAGCCCTCCGAAGTTCTTCATGTGAAAATTCTTTGTTTAGCTCCATACTCCTTTTTAATGGGGTTATTTGGTTCTCTGGGTTCTACCTTTTTGAGTTCTTTGTATATATTAGATATTATCCTTCTGTCTGATTTAGGGTTGGTGAATATCCTTTCCCAATCTGTTGGTTGATGTTTTGTCCTTTTGACAGTGTCCTTTGCCTTACAGAAACTTTGTAGTTTTATGAGGTCCCATTTGTCAATTCTTGATCTTAGAGAATAAGCTATTGGTGTTCTATTCAGGAACTTTTCTCCTGTGCCCATATCCTCAAGGGTCTTCCCCAGTTTCTTTTCTATTAGTTTCAGTGTGTCAGGTTTTATGTGGAGGTCCTTGATCCATTTGGAGTTGAGCTTAGTACAAGGAGATAAGAATGGATCAATTCGCATGCTGACCTCCAATTGAAACAGCACCATTTGTTGAAAAGACTATCTTTTTTCCGCTGGATGCTTTCAGCTCCTTTGTCGAAGATCAAGTGACCATAGGAGTGTTGGTTCAATTCTTAGTCTTCAATCCTATCCATTGATCCGCTTGCCTGACATTGTACCAATACCATGCAGTTTTTATCACTATTGCTCTGTAGTAAAGTTTAAGGTTTGGGATACTGAATCTCTCAGAAGTTCTTTTACTGTTGAGAATAGTTTTAGCTATCCTGGGTTTTTTTGTTATTCCAGATGAATTTGAGAATTGCTCTTTCTAGTTCTATGAAGAACTGGGTTGGGATTTTTATGGGGATAGCATTGAATCTGTAGATTGCCTTTGGCAATATGGCCATTTTAACTATATTAATTCTGCCAATCCACGAGCATGGAAGATTTTTCCATTTTCTGAGATTTTCTTCGATTTCCTTCGTCAGAGATCTGAAGTACTTGTCATATGGGTCTTTCACTTGTTTGGTTAGAGTCACCCCAAGATACTTTATGCTGTTTTTGGCTATTGTGAACGGTGTCATTTCCCTAATTTCTTTCTCAGTCTGCTTATCCTTTGAATATATAAAGGCTACTGATTTGCTTGCGTTGATTTTGTAGCCAGCCACTTTGCTGAAGTTGTTTATCAGCTGTAGGATTTCTCTAGTAGATTTTTTTGGGTCACTTAAGAATACTATCATATCATCTGCAAATAGTGGTAGTTTGACTTCTGCCTTTCCAGTTTGTATCCCTTTGACCTCCTTATGTTGTCTAATTGCTCTAGCTAGGACTTCAAGTACTATATTGAAACAGATATGGAGAGAGGTGGCAGCCTTGTCTAGTCCCTGATTTTAGTGAGATTGTTTCAAGTTTCTCTCCATTTAGTTTGATGTTGGCTACTGGTTTGCTGTATATTGCTTTTACTATGTTTAGGTATGGGCCTTGAATTCCTGTCCTTTCCAAGACTTTTAGCATGAAAGGATGCTGAATTTTGTCAAATGCTTTTCCAGCATCTAATGAAATGATCATGTAGTTTTTGTTTCTTTGAGTTTGTTTATGTAGTGGATAGCATTTATGGATTTCCTTTTATTGAACCATCCCTGCATTCCTGGGATGAAGCCTACTTGATCATGGTGGATGATCGTTTTTATGTGTTCTTGCATTCGGTGGGCAAGAATTTTATTTAGTATTTTTGCATCGATATTCATAGGGGAAATTGGCCTGAAATTTTCTTTCTTAGTTGAATCTTTGTGTGGTTTTGGTATCAGCGTAATAGTGGCTTCGAAGAAGGAGTTGGGTAGTGTTCCTTCTGTTTCTATTTGGTGGAAAAGTTTGAAGAGTATTGGTATTAAGTCTTCTTTGAAGGTCTGATAGAATTCTGCACTAAAACCATTTGGTCCTGTGCTTTTTTTGGTCAGAAGGCTCTCTATGACCACTTCTATTTCGTTAGGGGTTATGGGTCTGTTTAGGTGGTCTATTTGATCCTGGTTTAATTTTGGTAATTGGTATCTGTCTAAGAAAATGTCCATTTCCTCCAGATTCTCCAGTTGTGTTGAGTACAGGTTTTTGTAGTAGGATCTGATAATTTTTTGAATTTCCTCGGTTTCTGTTGTAATATCTCCCTTTTCATTTCTAATTTTGTTAATTTGGATACTTTCTCTGTGCCCTTTGGTTACTCTGGCTAAGGGTTTATCTATCTTGTTGATTTTTTCAAAGAACCAGCTTTTGGTCTTGTTGATTCTTTGTATGGTTCTCTTGGTTTCTACTCGATTGATTTCTGCCCTGAAGTCATGATTCTTGTCTTCTTCTCCTCCTGGGTGAATTAGCTTCTTTTTGTTCCAGGGCTTTCAGTTGTTCCATTAATCTTCTAGTATATGCTCTCTCAAATTTCTTTTTGGAGGCACTCAAAGCTATGAGTTTTCCTCTTAGCACTGCTTTCATTGTGTCCCATAGATTTGTGTATGTTGTGCTTTCATTTTTGTTACATTCTAAAAAATCTTTGATTTCTTTCTTTATTCCTTCCTTGACCAAGGTATAATTGAGTAGAGTATTGTTCAGGTTCCATGTGTATGTGGGCTTTCTGTTGTTTTTATTGTTATATATATATATATCTGTTAAATCCAATTTATCCAAAGCTTCAATTAGTTTCACTGTGTCCCCGTTTAGTTTCTGTTTTCCTGATTGGTCCATTTGTGAGAGTGGAGTGTTGAAGTCACCCACAATTTTATTGTGTTAGGTGCAATGTGTGCTTTGAGCTTTAGTAAAGTTTCTTTTATGAATGGGGGTGCCCTTGTATTTGGAGCATAGATGTTCAGGATTAAAAGTTCTTCTTGTTGGACTTTTCCTTTGACCAGCAAGAAGTGACCTTCCATGTCTCTTTTGATGACATTAGGTTGAAAGTCAATTTTATCTGATATTAGAATGGCAACTCCGTCTTGTTTCCTGGGACTATTTGCTTGTAGAATTGTCTTCCAGCCTTTTACTCTAAGGTAGTTTTTGTCTTTGACACTGAGGTGTGTTTCCTCTATGCAACAAAATGTAGGGTCCTGTTTATCTAACCAGTCTGTTAGTCTATGTCTTTTTATTGGGGAATTGAATCCATTGATGTTAAGAGATATTAAGGAGTAGTGGTTATTGTTTCCTATCATTTTTGATTTTAATTTTATACTTGTGTGATTATCTTCTTTTGGGTTTGATGAAAGAAACTTAATATCCTGCTTTTTCCAGGGTATAGTTTCCCTTGTGGTAATGGGGTTTCCCCCTATTATCCTTTGTAGGGCTGGGTTTGTGGAAAGATATTGTGTAAATTTGGTTTTGTCATGGAATATCTTGGTTTCTCCATCTATGGTGAATGAGAGTTTTCCTGGGTATAGTAGTCTTGGCTGGCATTTGTGTTCTCTTAGAGTCTGCATGAGCTCTGCCCAGGATCTTCTAGCTTTCATGGTCTCTGGTGAGAAGTATGGTGTAATTCTGATAGGTCTTCCTTTATATGTTACTTGACCCTTTTCTCTTACTGCCCTAAGTATTCTTTCTTTGTTTAGTACATTTGGGGTTTTGATTATTATATGACAGGAGGTAGTTCTGTTCTGGTCCAGTCTGTTTGGAGTTCTGTAGGCTTCATGGTTCTGGAGTTCTTGTATATTCATGGGCATCTCTCTCTTAAGGTTAGGGAAATTTTCTTCCATAATTTTGTTGAAGATATTTGCTGGCTCTTTAAGTTGTAAATCTTCACTCTCATCAATGCCTATAATCCTTAGATTTGGCTTTATCATTGTGTTCTGGATTTCCTGGATGTTTTAGGTTATAAGCTTTTTGCATTTTGCATTTTTTTGACTGTTGAGTTCATGGTTTCTATGGTATCTTCAACATCTGAGATTCTTTCTTCTATCTCTTGTATTCTGTTGTTGCTATTTGCATCTATGGTCCCTGATTTCTTCCCAAGGTTTTCTATCTCCAAAGTTGTCTCCCTTTGTGCTTTCTTAGTTGTTTCTATTTCTGTTTTTAGTTCCTGAAATTTTTTGCTCAGTTCTGTCATTTGCTTGTTTGTGTTTTCCTCTAATTCTTTGAGCGATTTTTGTGTTTCCTCTTTCATGACTTCTGCCTGTTGATCAAACTTCTGTATTTTTTTAAGTGATTTTTGCATTTCCTCCTTATTGGCTACTAACTTCTGACCATATTCTCCTGAATTTCTTTAAGTGATTTTTGTGTTTCCCTTGTAAGGGCTTCTAGCTTTGGATCATTTTTGTCCTGAATTTCTTTAAGAGATTTATTTATGTCCTTCATGTGTTCTTCTAACAGCATCCTTACCAGTGCTTTTAAATGCAACTCTTGTTTTTCTGGTGTGTTGGGGTATCCAGGAATTGCTATTGTTGGAGAATTGGGTTCAGATGCTTCCATAATGCCTTGGTTTCTGTTAGTAACGTTCCTACATTTGCCTTTAGCCATCTAGTTCTCCCTGGTGTTAGATGGTCTTATTGTCACTGGCTGGTGCTTAAACCTACTGTGGATCTTTAAGGTTATTTCTGCAACACCGGATGACTGGATTTCCTCTGGCCCGGATTACTGATATGCTTCCTTCTTCTTTTGTGCCTTTGGAACCCTGCTCACTCTTGCCTCAAGCAATGTTATACTTGGGTTGTCAAGGTGAACCAGGTTTTCTCTGACTGCTCTGTCATGCAGCAAAGATGGTGTGGTAAGGGTCACTCCCTCTGTTGATTCTCACGTAGGACACGGTCCCGCGACCGATCGGCTTACAGATGAACTGCCTATGTGTTCAGTTCCTGAGTGCAGGCAGACCCCTGGAGATTTGCACCCCCAGAGATCTAAAGCTCAGTGTGATACAGTACCTAGTGACTCTTTTCTGTCCTGGCAGAGAGCGAATATGGCCAAGGGGAATCTCTTCCTCTGCTGCTCTCTGGGCAGGACGCAGGCCCCTAAGCCCGGAGGACTGGCAGACAAAGCACTTATGTGCTCAGTTCTTTGGAGCAGGCAGACCCCTGGTGGTTTGCACCACCAGAGATCTAAAGCTCAGGGTGATACAGTACCTAGTGACCCTTTTCTGTCCCGGCAGGGAGCAAATATGGCCATGGGGAATCTTTTCCTCTGCTGCTCTCTGGGCAGGACACAGGCCCCACGCCCGGCGGGCTGACAGACAAACCACCTATGTGCTCAGTTCCTGAGTGCAGACAGACCCCTGGCAGTTTGCACCCCCAGAGATCTAAAGCTCAGGGTGATACAGTACCTAGTGACCCTTTTCTGTCCAGGCAGGTAGCGAATATTGCCGTGGGGGATTCTCTCCTCATTTTTAAAATAGTATTTCTTCTTTCCATGTTGCCCTTTCCATCGTGATGTGAGGCCCTGGAATCCACCAATGTCACAACTGATGATCAAGATATGGGACAATGGAGTGGCAAGCACAGTCCAGTATGAGGCCAGTTATCAGTCAGGGTTGAGGTGTCAGTCAGAGGTCAGGTATCAACCAGAGGCCAGGTATCAGTCAGAGGTCCAGTGTTGGTCAGAGGCGACCAGTGAGACACAATGAAGGAAAAGTAGTTCTGTGGATGAAATTTAACATGAGACACAGTTAATAGATGCTAGAGTCTCACAAAATCTAGAGAGGATAGATAGGCAATGCAGAGGTCACCAGCAGAACGTGACTTCAAGTGGTGTCAACTCCAAGATGCAGGAAAGTAACCTGAGAATGTCCTCACAAAGCCAGGAACCACATCTCAGGCAGAATCCAGAACCTTCAGCAGTGAGTTTCCACTTATTTTTTTCTTACAATATTTGTATTATAGAACTTGGGGGTTAGCACATATTTTACTGTAGAATTTGGTTCTGGTTTACCTTGTTTTCTGAATTGCTGTTGTTACTGTTCCTTTGAATTGAATGAAGAGTGTTTTCTCTGGTTGCTGTTGAAACTTTGACTGTTGTTACAGTTTCACAGTGAGGTGATCAAGCATATGTTCCTTTGCACTTACTTAGCTCTTAGTTTGAAGATGCTCTTAAATCTAATTTTAAGGGTTTTCAATGAACTTTTATGGAATTCCAAATGTCTTTTCTGCCCTATTCTTCCTGTCCCTCCTTTCCTCTTGAGAATATATAGACTTTCTGTATTATTTCACCTCTGTTTAGACATTAGCCTCCTATTTCAGGCTGCATGGTTACCACTGATGTTGTATTTCTGATTCATTAGTAATTGATTCTATTGTACCAAAATTGCTCTTATCCATATACTAAAACTATCTAAGATCCCAAATTTCTATGCAATCTTAAAAAGTAGTTTCTGCTATATTTACAATGTATTGTCTATAATTTTATTGTTTTGTATATAATACTATATTTATTATTATATAATTATTATGTAATTACCAATTATATAATAAATATAATATATATCAATATTTATTATATTTTCTTGAACATGCCAACAATGGTTTCCTAAAAACATTACTGCCTGGTAATCTCAAATTCTGGAGTTATATTTTATAGCTGGAACTTATTGCATTATGGCTCTCTTCCTTTTCTCTTCTTTTATTGATTTTTTGGTCATCTGATCATTTTTGCTATCATGTCTGCTTTTATTGTATTTTTTTAATATAGAGGCTTTGGATGATTTATATTCTTCCAGGTAGAATTTGATTTTCTTCTGACAGACCACCTTGGGAAGACCACCTTGATTTAATCAGAAATTAAGATTTCTGGTGATTGTGACCCAGATTTTGTGATGGCTTGTCTAATTCCAACTTCCTTTTAGGCCTAGATAGGCCATTCCTGTCCTCAACTAAACATCTCAGCTCTGTCCAGGATGTCCTTCTGTGACACCTTAAAATGCACTTTTTGCCTCCCACTACATCTACTTTTTTTTCAGTTTCTTAGATTTCATTTTGATTTCTCAATCGTTCTTAAAGAATTGGACAAATGCCTCAAGAGAAAAACTCATACAGAATATTGGTTCATTTTTCTCTGATGTTCTTTTTATGAAGGGTCTGAGGCCCTGGAATCCATCCATGTCTACAACTAAAGTTGAAGATATGGGACAAGAGAGTGACAAACACAGTTCAGTCTGAGGCCGGTTATCTGTCAGAGGCAAGAAGCAATACAAAATTAAGGACATTTAATGCAGCAGAAGGAATTTAATATGATACCCAGTCAACAGAGCTTCCAGAGCATCATGAATGCAGATGGAAAGGCAATGCAAGGGTTATCAGCAGAAGAAAATGACTTCTAAAGAAGTCTTTTCCAAGGTACAAAAAAGGAACCTGAAGAAGTGCTCACAAAGCCAGGAGCTAAAGGTGAAAAACAGAATGATATGGAGGGACTGTGTTGTCACATGAAGATACAGTCAAGGCCAAGCAGAAATGAAAAGACAAGACTGATCCCAGCATCCATCTCTCCTGCACCTACCAAGGTCCCCTTTTGAATAGTCTTAAATTATAAATAGGGAATTCACCTCAGGACTCTAAGCTGACTCATGATCATGCAGAGAATGGAAGGTTTTAAAATCAGTGTGCAAGGAAAAGACAAATGGTTGAAAATGCTCCTTTGCATTCACCAGGAAGAATGACAGAATTGAAGACTCCCATCGCTGCTGCCTTTACACGCTGATGGAAAACATTGTATTACACGGAGAATAGAGAACAAGAAAAAATGACTTTGCTATTTCAAATATTTTCCTCACCAAGTAACAAATAACCCCAGGATAAAGAAACTATTCCAGCAGCAGCTAATTTCCTGGGTCTCGACCAAGATACTTTAAAATAGAGTGGGCTGGTGCAGGACAGAATAAACCAACGGTGGCTTCCAAACACATAGGGGCTTGGAGAGAATATCTGTTTAAAAAGTTTTAAAACTCAGCTGTGAAGCAGAGTTATTTAAAGTTGGTTTCATTTTACTTGAAGAGGAAGCAGACAGGGATAATTTCATTTAAGAATAGCAAGTCAAGACCTTTTTGAAGAACAGAGAACAAGAAAAAAGATTAAATGCTCTGGGAAGAAAAGTCTAAAGTGGCAAGTCAAATGCAAATTTTAAATATTCCCCAGCTAGTCAATAAATCCTTACAAATGGGTGGATTGTTCATCGGAATTGAAAGAAGCCCTTGAACTTTGATTTTCATTAGTCTGGGTGCATAATGTTGAAAGAATCTTTAAATTTAAGCCATCACCCATGTTGTGCAACATCTGACAGAAGAAACAAATTATCTCCTCACAGACTCATCTACACCTCCCCCATTTCTCTTCCTTATTCAAAATGAAAATAACAATGACCCGCTCCCCTTCCCTGGGTCTCCATCGAGTGTTTTTGGCTGGGATAAGTGTCTCTAGTCAAAACAAGGGTTTAATTTCTGGAAAGCCAATTCTACTTGTTGTGATTAGGCAATTCTGTAATAAAGGCACTAGGTATTGCATCTGAGTGGTGCCAGCTGTGCCTCCTTTGTTAGTTGTGGAGGCATCTGGGGAAGCAGTTCAGGGGACAGAGGAACGGGCATGTTGGAGGTGGATGGGCACCTAGAGTCCAGTTTGCTCCTTTCAGTCCAAACTTGGAATGCCACTGTGAGTAATAAAATGACTCACTTAGATATTGTTTCCTGAAAGGTTTATCAATTATGTCCATTAGGATTAAAAAATGGAGAGGCAACTCATGTCCTTAAGGAGGGTCTACTGACATATTCTATCGGGTGAAGGGCACGGGTGACATATACAGCTTGATGAAAAGACACTACATATCTGTAGTGAACCTTCTTCACCTCTGTTTCCTCTACATGGTTCTAACCTGCTTGGCCTGGTTAAAGGAAATCTTGCTCAGAAAGAGCTAGACACTGCATGGGGATTTCCATTCTTTCCAGATCTCAGCCTGGTGGAAGGGAAAACACAAAGCTCCTTTCCCACTGACTCCTTATGTAATCCTTAGACTCCATCACTGCAGCAGGGTAGCCAGTTTTGACAGCGGCCATGTCCTCCTGGGAGGTCCATACAAAGTATACAGCTGTGAAGAGAGGAGGAAGCAGAGCTCACACGGGGTCATGAACACATGTGACTAGAAGGGGGAAAATGAACTGATAGCGATGGTAGGCAAATGCCTGCCCCAGCAAAGTGAATGTTCACTTAAGGTGGTAGTGAGGCTGTCTTAGCTATGGTGGAATACCTTCTTGATGAAAAGTGGTTGGTTTTTGAGTTCTTTCTCATTCCATTTTGTGTGAATTATATAGCTTTGGAGAGAGTATGAAAAGCACTTCTGTGAGCAATCTCTGATTCAAAGGAAAGATAATGAGAGTTTTACTGTAGATCCCTGGCTATCATAACTTTCCTTGTCAGTTATTCTTTTCTTCCATCATCAAATGTGCTTTATTGGAGAAATGTCTATGTTAATTAGCTCAATTTCATAATATATACTTGTTTCAAAACATCATGTTTTGCATGATAAATGTATGCAATTTTTGTCAATTAGCAAATTAGTTTACTGTGGTTAGATATATAAGCTGTATTAAAACAATTCGTTAAGGGGATAGAGAGATGGCTCAGCAATTAAGAGCACTGACTACTCTTCCAGAGGTCCTGAGTTTAATTGCCAGCAACCAAATGGTGCCTCACAACCATCTGTAATGGGATCCGATGCCTTCTTCTGGTGTGTCTGAAGACAGCTACAGTGTATTCATATACATAAAATAAATAGAATCTTTAAAAAAAGATACATCAAATACTTGTAAATTCAAAACCTTAAGTATATGTAAAGCATTAGCAGTGAAATTAAGTACCTCTTTGGAAAACACCTCTAGCGATCTTTTACTCCTTGATTTTCAATTTGTTCCTTTTGTGAGACAAAGCCTCACTCCACGTCCAAAATGGTCCTGATTATGTAACATAGGTAGCCTCATACTGATGATTTACATCCTCCATCTCCTAAATGCTGCCTACAGATGTGCACTAACACATTTAGCAATCTTTCTTTTTATGTAAGAACAACAACAGCAAAAACAAGGTACAAAAGTCATGACCACTAACCTGAGTTTAGTCAGTTTTCTATACCACTATTCTTATAATAGCAAGCTTATAACAATCAATGAAAACCATGAAGCCTTATTTCATTACAAGGAAAATAGTGGGAAGATAATGACAGGTAAAATGTTCAAGTCTGAAAATTAACTTTGTTTGCAAGCTAGAGAAATATTCTGCCTGTGAGTTTTTAGGGCCACCCTTATCCCTGGGCAGAATTTTGGGAACCACTTGCATTGTGAGCTCTTGGAGCACTAGATTGATACAAGGGTTCTTATGGCCCTTTGAGGGTGAAGTCAATGAAAGAAAGAAGAAAGTCATGTTAGCTTCAGAAACAAGGATATAATGTTACCTAGTTTATATGGAAAAAAGCTACATAGTCTGTCAATTTTAGAGATAATTGGAAGGATTAGGCTTGTTGTCAAATTATATTAAAATCTTGATTTTCTCTCAATTATTTATGGCCATAATGACTTCTATCCCATTAACAACTGAACAGCTTCCCATTTGCCTTAACCTGCTAACAGTACAGCCGTGTGTGTGTGTGTGTGTGTGTGTGTGTGAGAGAGAGAGAGAGAGAGAGAGAGAGAGAGAGACAGAGACAGAGAGAGACAGAGAGAGAGAGAGACAGAGAGAGAGAGAGAGAGAGAGAGAGACAGAGAGAGAGAGAGAGAGAGAACTTGCATGTGAGTTGGTGCATATATGAGTGTAAGTACTCATGTTGTCCAGAAATTGCATTGTGTCCTTTCAACTGAAGTTACAGGCAGTTAGAAGATGCTCAACATGGATGCTAGGAACTGAACTCGGGTGCTACACAAGAACAGTGTTCTACCCCACTGGATCATCTTTTCAGCATACTTAGCACTGTTTTATAGTGCATGTATCCTGCACTATAAAACTAAGACTAGTCACTGTGCTTGGATTTACAAAGACCCCTTTGAGCAGAAAAAGAATACTGCAAAAATGTTTCGGGCAGGGAACTCAGCATTCAGGTTTTGGTTTTGGTTTCTTTTTTCAACTTCTGTTTCCCTCATATTGTTTGAGTGGTATAACAATGGCATTGCCCATTCAAAAGCTGACTTCAAAAACTATCAATCAGTCTCATAGTCTTCCATCATAAACAGCAAGATGAAAAGATTAGGTTTCACCTTTGGATGACATCATCCTCCCTTTCCATTCTTCCTTCCACATGCTTTCTGTGATCCTATGCTTATTTGAAATAAACAAATATAGAGTTATGATGGGTAATTTTGTATGTAAACCTGACTGTGTCTTAGGTGCCCCGATCTTTTATCAGGTACTATTCTGATTACTGCTGTGCAAACAGTTTTGGATAAGAATGACATTCTTATCAGTAAAGCATATTGCTCACTCTAATGTGAATTGGTCTCATTCAAATCAGTAAAGAATAATGAAATAAAAGGAATAGATAATTTCTCCTTCCTGAGATTTTGGACTTTAGACATAAGGGTTTACTGAGGATCTCTTATCAGTTACCCCTTCACAAAGTTTCATGAGCTTGATGACTACAGATTTTCAAACCTTTGTGCCTTTCTAATAGTCAATTCCTCATTATATATGTGCCTCTGTACATGTATAGACATGTAAAAACATGTACAGACATACATGCAGTGTTATAACTCTCATTGGTTTCAATGCTTTGTAGAACCCTGATGGGCTCTTTTTTACTCAAAGCTCAACACTGAAAACTCAAAGAAAGATCATGGGGGTCTCTTAGATCTTAAAGAAAGTCAGACTTATTATAAAGGCTGTTATCTTTTTCAACAAAGAAGACCCAAGAAATCTTTCAAAAATCCTTTCATGATTGCTTTGCAAGACAATTTGCTTTATTCTGATCATGCACTTTTCTTTACCCTGTCTCCACATTAGAAAGGCAAGTGCCCAGCTCCCTGGGAGAGTCTTTGTCTAGTTTCTATGGAACTTCTGCACCATTAACCTGACCTTTCCCACTTTTACAAAAAGCACCATCCACTGGTTATTATAGGAGGAGCAGGCCACAGACAGTAAGGGGGCACCAGCCATTTTTCAATCCACGGAAAGAGTCATGTGCAAATATTCTAGAAAAATGTATGGAAGTCTCTATAACTAAAATCACGAATACAAATTCTCCCACCTGTGATTGAAACTATATTTATATGTGTTTGATCTGTATTGGATCAGTCACCACAAGGAAAACAAAAAGCATGATATTGGGCAATGAATGGATAGATAATGAACTCTAGACAAAGAAGATGGTTTAGCTGGAAGAATTATTCTCACTTGTCTGCCCAGTTCTTTAACTATCAAGACTGAAGTACTGTTACATTTGAACTGAGTCTCTTCCACAAGCTCATGTATTCTAATATGTACCCTACATCAGAAGTACTAATTTTAAACGGTTGTGCAAACGTTAGAAGGTCTTTAGAAAACTCCGTTCCTGTTTTTACTATCAGTTTATTTCTGGTTTTGTCAAAATGTGAGGATCTTTTGTTGTTATACACAGAGCCACCAGTGCTGGCATATTTCCCTGTCATGATAGTCTACAACCCCTTAAGCCATGAAAGAAAACTAACGTCTGTTCCCTGACCTCCTTTCTATCATAGAGTATCACATGAAAAACAACTAATACAAATGTCCTCAGGATATTAGGGGTCAGAAGAAAAAGAAATATATGCGTGTATATTTGCAATCTTCAGTCAATCTGAGTAATCAGTTTCAGGGGATATATTTATGCCTAAAATAACCCCTTCTAAGACTCATGTACTTTTTATGACCAAAATAAACAAAATATGGAAGTTAAGTTTTAATTTATTATTTATTATTCATTATTTATGTAATTATTTATTATAATTATTATTCATTTATCATGGTGAAGTATCCAAATGGGTTCAAAGAACTCACTCTTTACTGTGATGTTATTCTCTGTTATTCTCCAAACCCTAGAGGGCCAACCCTTTGCCGACTTTTACTTTAAGACTCAGAAGCATTGTTTCCAGGAGTCAGGCAGATCCAGCATAGGTCAGCAAGCTGAGAAGCGGCTCTGAGTGTACTGCTTTCTGAAGTGGTTTCCTTCGCTTCCTATGACTTTTCAATCTATTATTGGCTTCTGATTCCAGGAAGCTGCCTTTAAACAATCTTTATTCTGCTTCTGATTTTTTTCCTTAAAGAAACAAAGAAACAAAGAAAGCTTTACAGAATATTCTTTGTATAAGAGTCAGAGTCTACACCAAGAGTAAAATTCCAGGCATAGATAAAACTAGATTCTTGGAGTTTCTTCAAAGGGTGACATGTTTCCTATGAGATCCCTTTCCTTCACATTCATGTCATTTCCTTTCACTGGTTGCAAGAATATGTTCTTTCTTTCTTTTTTTTTTTTACTTTTTAAAATTAGATATATTCTTCATTTACATTTCAAATGTTGTCCCCTTTCCTGGTTCCCCCCGGAAAGTCTCATAAACCATCTCCCCTCCCCCGGTTCCCCAATCAACCCTCTCCCGCTTCCCTGTTCCAACATTCCCCCACACACTGCAGCATAAAGCCTTTCCAGGACCAAGAGCCTCTCCTACCTTTGATGTCCAACAAGACCATCCTGTACTACCAATGTGTCTGGAGCCATGGGTAATTCCATGTACACTTTTTGGTTGATTGTTTTGTCTCTAGGAGCTCTGGGAGTACTGGGAGGCTCATATTGTTGTTCCTCCTATAGTGCTGCAAACCCCTTCAGCTCCTTGGGTCCTTTCTCTAGCTGCCCCATTGGAGACCCTGTGCTCAATCCAATGACTGGCTGAGAGTGTCCCCCTCTGTATTTGTCATGCACTAGCAGAGCCTCCTAGGTGACAGCTATATCCGGCACCAGTCAGCAGGCACTTGTGGGCATCAATAATAGTGTCTGGGTTTTGTAACTGTATATGGGATGGATCACTAAGTGGGGTAGTCTCTGGATGGTCCTTCCCTCAGACTCTGTTCCACACTTTGTATCTCCTGTGGGAATTTTCTTCCCCCTTCTAAGAAGAACCAGAGTATCCATACATTGTTCTTCCTTCTTCTTGAGCATCATTTGATATGTGAATTGTATCTTGGGTATTCCAAGCTTCTGGACTAATATCCACTTATCAGTGAGCACATACCATTCGCGTTCTTTTGTGGTTGGGTTACCTCACTCAGAATGATATTTTCTAATTCCATTCATTTATCTTTTGTGATTGGGTTACCACCCTCAGGATGATGTTTTCTAATTCCATCCATTTGTCTAAGAATTTAATGAATTCATTGTTTTTAATAGCTGAGTAGCATTCCATTGTGTAACTATACCATATTTTCTGTATCCATTGCTCTGTTGAGGGATGTCTGGGTCCTATCCAGCTTCTGGGTATTATAAATAGGGCTGTAATGAACATAGTGGAACATGTGTCTTTATTACATGCTGAAGAATCCTCTTGGTATATGCCCAAGGGTGGTATAATAGGGTCCTCTGGTAGTATTATGCCCAGTTTTCTGAGGAACTGCCAAACTGATTTCCAGAGTGGTTTAATCCAGAGCAGGATTAATATAGTAAAAATGTCCATCTTGCTGAAAGCAATATACAGATGCAATGTAATCCCCATTAAAATTCCAGCTTAATTCTTCACAGAGTTAGAAAGCACAACTCTCAAATTTATCTGGAACAACAAACAAAAACACAGGATAGCTAAAACTATTCTCAACAATAAAAGAAATTTTGGGGGAAATCAGTATCCTGGTCCTCAAGCAGTACTACAGAGCAATAGTGTTAAAAACTGCATGGTATTGGTACAGTTACAGACAGGTAGCTCAAGGGAATAGAATTGAAGAGCCAGAAATGAAACCACACACCTATGGTCATTTGATTTTTGACAGAGAAGCTGAAACCATCCAATGGAAAAAAAGATAGCCTTTTCAACAAATTGTACTGGTTCAACTGTCAGCCAACATGCAGAAGAATGCAAATTAATCCATTCTTATCTCCTTGTACTAAGTTCAAGTCCAAATGGATCAAGGACCTCCACAAAAAATCAGACACACTGAAACTAATAGGTAAAAAAACAGGGGAAGAGTCTTGAGCACATGGGCACAGGAGAAACTTTCCTGAACAGAATAGCAATTGCTTATGCTGTAAGATCTAGAATTGACAAATGGGACCTCACAAAATAACAGAGTTTTTGTAAGGCAAAGGACAATGTCAAAAGGACAAAACAGCAACCAACAAATTGTGAAAAGATCTTTACCAACTCTACATCTGACAGAGGGCTAATATCCAAAATAAACAATGAACTCAAGAAGTTAGACTCCAGAGAACCAAATAGCCCTATTAAAAATGGGGTACAGAGCTAAACAAAGAATTTTCAACTGAGGAATATTGAATGGCTGAGAAGCACCTAAAGAAATGTTCAACATCCTTAGTCATCAGAGAAATGCAAATCAAAACAACCCTGAGATTTTACCTCACACCAGTCAGAATGGCTAAGATCAAAAACAGGTGCTGGAGAAGATGTGGAGAAAGAGGAACACTCCTCCACTGCTGGTGGGATTGCAAGTTGGTACAACCACTTTGGAATATGTTATTTCTGTGTATCATTTTGACCCTTTGGCCTAACTGTACATAGGCAAGTTTTTAAACTCCAGGCTCATAAGACTATGCTGAACATCTAGCAAGATGTGACCAAAAGAAGGGGAATAAAGGAGGACAACTGAAGAATTAAATTTGCAAAGAAGTTTCTGTTTTCAATCCTGTATTTATTCAGCTAATATTTATTGAGGTCAACTACCTGTCACAACACAATGACACACTCATGAACAGTATGCAACTTCTAAAGTCACTGATCGGAGGACCATGAGTAATAATCCTTAACCAAGAAAGTTCTTGGATGTATATGATGTAAGATTTTGTGAGATTTATTACTTACTTGAGTTTTATCCCTGCCTGGATAGAGCCTTCAGTTTACCACCAATTTCTTCACACTATAACTTTTCCTACTCCTACACAACAGCAATGAAAATATCCCCATGGCCATCTCAGCTTCTAGCTTACAGATCATTGGCCATTGAATGTACAATGCCTCCTGGATGAGATTTACCAAATTATGGCAATGCAAGTGATTTTGCTGGAATGATGTTTGAATACAAATTGACTCCAGGAGACTAAGAAAATTGGAACACTAATTCAATGGTGTATTTGTACATTGGCCAGCATCCTTATGCATAACATACTGGGTTACTTGATGATTTCTTTAAAAACAAATCACTTACAAATATATGAGTTAAGCTGCTAGGAGTTACAAGAAGTAATGAAATGCCTGTGGTTAATAGTAGGATATTGCTAAAATTTTTAAGGGAGGATAAAATAGTTACTGGATTCAAAGCGTAGAGAAACATGTACAGAAAAACCCTAAAATGAGACAGCCTTTCAGCTGCAGAATACGTGCAACTTCAGTAAATGTTGGGAGAATAGAAATTAAAAACTTAATGTATTGGCTCAACTCTTCTTCCACAGGGCTCCATGCCCATACAAAGGAAGAGTAATTAGAAATAACAATTTCCCAGGGAAAGTAATAGGAGAAAAGAGAATAGATTTAGAGAACAAACAGAAACATGTACAGGCACAAATAATTATAAAACAACCATACATCACATTGTGTAGCCTACAGAGGAGTACACCTATTTATACATAATATTTGAGTAAAATTTCATGAGTTAGAATGCATTCCTTCCCTGACACCCTTAACTTTCTTCAAATGTCTTCTCCAAGATTCACTTTTCCTGAATCACTAAAGCATTCAAGACCAGTGCATAAAATATCCAACCATAGGCTGGGTTTCAAGCATAAAAACTAATGATGCACTTCTCTTTCTGTTTTTAAATTTATTTCTGCCACTTTGTTACAATGCTCCAAATCTTCTATTTTTTTTCACTTTTTTATTAAATATATTCTTCATTTACATTTCAAATGTCTGCTTTTCTGCCCCCACCCAAAATTCTCATAACCCATCTTCGCTCCCTCTGTTCCCTAACCAAACCTCTCCCACTTACCTGTCCCAGCATGATCCCATACTCCAGCATCAAGCCTTTCCAGGACCAAGGACCTCTCCTCCCTTTGATGTCCAACAAGACCATCCTCTATGGCCTATGTGTCTGGAGCCATGGGTAACTCCATGTGTACTCTTTGGTTGATGGTTTAGTGCTTGGGAGCTCTAGGAGTACTGGGTGGCTCATATTGTTTTTCCAAGGCCCTTCTAATACATGACAAATACTGAGGGGGACACTCTCAGCCAACCATTGAGCTGAGCACAGGGTCCCCAATGGGGGAGCTAGAGAAAGGATCCAAGGAGCTGAAGGAGTTTGTAGTGCCATTGGAGGAACAACAAAATGATGCACTTTATGAAGACCATCAACAGACCTTCAGCCATTCCTAACCATCCCATGACAACACTGCCTGTCTCTGTGTCTGACTGAGGTGATATTTGAAAATGTCCATCCCTCTGACTAGCAAGAGATCATATAATTCTGGTTCTTTGCAGATCCTTGATTCTCTACCTTCACCATAAACTTTAAAATATTTACAGGATGAATTTCCAGTCCTTCAGCATTATATTCTAATCAGCTAATCACCCAATTGAGCATTAGAAAAGATTTCTTTTGTTGGTCATAATCTAGGATATTATAAAGTATCACCTCTGAATATATTTTAATAATCACAATATGGGTTTTTTGGCCTCTTCTCTTCGAAGCAATCATTTGGGCCCATCAATATCCAATGTAGATTATAATGTTATTATGGTCATAACTTTGGGCTTTGCTATACAATTTTATTATCTGCTTCCTCCACTTCTCTGCTATTATATTATAAGCTGCTTTACAAATGATAATATTCTCCCATGACCATCTTACCAGTAAATTATGATGGTTTTTAAGCTAATGACTTCCCATACTGTGTTATTGCTTTTTAGTGTCCAATGTGAAGCCACTGTTTCTAAGATTTAGTCCAAATATACATGAGCACCCAGGTTTAACTTGAAATGTTTCTGCCTGCCTCTCCTCTTTGTATGTTCTACATTTTCTCACTTATACAAGTCTGTTGCAGAAACTGTGTAAATTATGACAATCTTTAAAATAAAATACAGGCTGGGAAACTTGATTATTTCTTCTGAACCTCCAACAACAAATGACTAGAACAATGGAGCTGTCTATCTGTGGAGTACAATTAAGAAATACATTTCCTTAAAAAAATATCAAAATGTCAGCCCAAGATAAATGTCTAGACATTCAATTCATCAAGATCTTCTCTTCTTCTTTAATTTAGTGAAAGGAAATGTCAGTTGTGGCCAGAGTCTTCTAGATCAATATTACACACTTCAGTAATCCATGAGAAGACAGTTCTAGAGGAATATGCACCAGCCTAGGAAAGCTCCTGAATATACATATACCTATAGCTACACACACACATACACACACACACACACACACACACACACACACACACACACACACACACACATACACACATGTTGCTGCTCTTTCTCAACTCAGGAGGGAAGTACCATAACAATACACTGCCACAATAAGAGGACTCTACCTTACTCCAAGACTCTCTGGTCTTCAGGATCCTGGGAAATTGGGATCACCATTGCACTGTGTCTTGAATTATGATTTAGCCAAGACTGAAATTTGCATCTACTATTTCTATAATCCTAAAATATAAGCAAATGTCTTAAGTTTTCATTATTATTATATATTTGTAAATATGTGTGCATGTGCCTGTGCATGTATGTGTATGTGAGTGTGTGTTTGTGTGTGTGTGTGTGTTGTGTGTGTGTGTGAGGCTGTGTATTTCAACCATGGTATACATATGGAAATCAGAGGTCAATTTTCAAGAGTCAGTTTTGTTGCCTTATGTTGCTTCTAGAGATGCAACTAAAGTTGTTAGGTTAAACAGTAAGTTCCTTAAGGTTTAGGACTTTATTTTTTAAATTTTTCGTTGGATATTTTCTTTATTTACATTTCAAATGTTTTTCCCTTTCCTGGTTTCCACCTGAAACCCCCTATCATATCTTCTTGCCCTGCTTCTATGAGGGTGTTTTCACACCCAGCCACGCATTCCTGCCTTCCTGCGCATGAATTCTCCTACACTGGACATTGAGCTTTCACAGGCCTCTTCTCCCATTGTTAGAAGACCATCTTCTGCTACATATGCAGATGGAACTATGAGTTCCACCATGTATACCCATTAGTTGGTGGTTTAGTCCCTAGGAGCTTGGGGAGGGGGAATTCTGGTTTGTTGATATTATTGTTCTTCCTATGGGCTTGCAGACCCTGTCAACTCCTTCTACCCTTTCTCTAATTCCTCCATTGGAAAACCCATTGGGGACCCCATGCTCAGTCAAATGGTTGGCTGCGAGCATCAACCTCTGTATTTGTCTGACTCTGAATGAACCTCTCAGGAGGCAACTATATCAGGCTCCTGTCAACATGCACTTCGTGGTATCCACAATATTGTCTGGGTTTGGTTTCTATATATGGGATGGATCCCAAGGTAGGACAATCTTTGGATGGCCTTTCCTTCAGCATTTACTCCATACTTTGTCTTCAAATTTTCTTGCTTGAGTATTTTGTCCACCGTTCTAAGAAGGACCAAAGAACCCATACTTTGGTCTTAACTTCTTCTTGAGCTTCATGTGGCAAGTGAATTTTTTTAATCTTTTTTTTATTAGATATTTTCTTTTTTTACACCTCAAATGTTATCCCATTTTCACATTTCCCCTCTAAAAATCCCCTATCCTATCCCCCATGCCCCTGCTCACTAACCTACCCTCTCTCACTTCCCTGTCCTGGCATTCCTCTACACTGGGGCATCAGGAATGTCACTGAATTTTACCTTGAATATCCTGAGCATTTAGGCTAATATCCACATATCAATGAGTTCATTACATGTGTGTTATTTTGTAAATGGGTTACTTCACTCAGGATGATATTTTCTAGGACCATCCATTTGCCTAAGAATTTCACGAGTTCATTGTTTTCTATAGTTGAGTAGTACTCCATTGTGTAAATGTACCACACTTTCTGTATTCATTCCTTTGTTGAAGGACATATGGGTTCATTCTAGCTTCTAGATACTATATATAAGGCTGCTATAAACATAGTGTAGCAGGTATCCTTGTTATAGGTTGGAACAAAATTTGGGTATATACCCAGGAATGGTATAGCTGAATCCTCAGGTAGTACTATGTCCAATTTTCTGAGGAACCACCAAACTGATTTCCAGAGTGGTTTTACCAGCTTGCAATCGCACCAGCAGTTGAAGAGTGATCCTCTTTCTCCACATTCTCACCAGCATCTACTGACACCTGGGTTTTTTACCTTAGCCATTCTGATTGGTATGAGGTGGAATTTCAGGGTTGTTTTGATTTGCATTTCCTTGATGAATAAGGATGTTGAACATTTTTTAGATTCTTCTCAGCCATTAGGTATTCCTCAGTTAAGAATTCTTTGTTTACCTGATATTTTTTGCTGTTCATTTGTAAAAATATATTACTTTTAAAGATAAAATACATGTGTGTTGACTTTCAACAATCTTATCAACAAATATAAATATTTTTTGCATAATTCCATCATTGAGACTTTTTATATATAATAATATTTATTTTAAACTATGTTTTCTTTCTCTTCATTAGGTCACAATTAATAGAGGAACATATCTTATTCATCATGCTTTACCTTGGCTGCATGGGCTTTGATGTCGTATAGATCATATTATCTTTTTGTCTTTTCTATATTCTTTGTTTACTGTACCCAATTTTTAACAGGGTTATTTGATTCTCTGGAGACTAACTTCTTGAGTTCTTTGTATATATTGGATATTAGCCCTATATCTGAGGTAGGATTGGTAAAGATCTTTTCCCAATCTGTTGGTTGATATTTTGTCCTATTGACAGGGTCCTTTGCCTTACAGAAGCTTTGCAATTTTATGAGTTCCCATTTATCAATTATTGATCTCAGAGTATAAGCCATTGTTCTGTTCAGGAAATTTTCCCCTGGGCCCATGTGTTCAAGGCTCTTCCCCAATTTCTCCTCTAATAGTTTCAGTGTATCTGGTGTTATGTGGAGGTCCTTGATCCACTTGGTCTTGAGCTTTGTACAGGAGATAAGAATGGGGCAATTTGAATACTTCTACATGCTAACATCCAGTTCAACCAGCATCATTTGTTTAAAATGCTGTCATTTTTTCCATGAGATTGTTTTAGCTCCCTTGTCAAAGATTTAGTGATCATAGATGTGTGGATTCATTTCTGGGCATTCAATTCTATTTCTATTAGTCTACCTGTCTGTTTCTGTATCAGTACCATGCAGTTTTTGTCACTCTTGCTCTGTAATACAGTTTGAGGTCAGGGATGGTGACCAGATTCCTCCAGATTTTCTTTAATTGCTATAGAAAATAGTTTTTGCTATCCTGGGTTTTTAGTTATTTGAAATGAATTTGAAAACTGTTCTTTCTAACTCTATGAAGAATTGAGTTGGAATTTTGATGGGGATTGCATTGAATCTGTAGATTGCTTTCAGCAAGATAGCCATTTTTACTGTATTGATCCTGCCAATCCACAAGCATGGCAGATCTTACTGTCTTATGAGAGCTTCAATTTCTTTCTTCAAAGACTTGAACATCTTGTCATACAGATCTTTCACTTGCTTATTTGGAGTCACACCAAATTTATATTTTTTGTAACTATTGTGAAGGGTGTTGTTACCCTAATTTCTTTCTCAGCCTCTTTATCCATTGAGTAGAGGAAGGCTACTGATTTGATTGAGTTAATTTTATATCCAGCCACTTTGCTGAAGTTCTTTATCAGCTGTAGGAGCTCTCTGGTGGAATTTTTGGTGTCATTTAAGTACACTATCACATCACCTACAAATAGTGATATTTTGATTTCTTCTTTTCCATTTTTTATCCCTTTGACCTCTTTTTGTTGTCTAATTGCTCTAGGTAGAACTTCAAGTATTATATTGAATAGATAGGGAGAGAGCTAGCAGCCTTGTCTAGTTCCTGATTTAAATGCAATTGCTTCAAATTTCTCTCCATTTAGTTTGATGTTGGCTACTTGTTTGCTGTATATTACTTTTACTATGTTTAGGTATAGGTGTTGAATTCCAGATCTTTCCAAGACTTTTTACATGAAGGGATTTTGTATTTTGACAAATGCATTTTCAGCCTCTAATGAAATTAGAATGTGGTTTTCTTATTGGCATTTGTTTATGTAGTGATGTTTGTTTATGGATTTCTGGATACTGAACCACCCCTGCATTCTTGGAATGAAGACTACTTGATCATGGTGAATGATCTTTTTGATGTGTTTTTGGATTTAGTTTGTTAGAATTTTATTGAGTATTTTTGCATCATACTCAATGTTCATAAGGTAATTGGTCTGAAGTGCTCTTTCTTTTTGGGTCTTTGTGTGGTTTAGGTATTAGTGTAATTGTGGCTTCATAGAACAAAATGGGTAGTGTTCCTTATGTTTCTATTTTTTGGAACAGTTTGAAGGCTATTGATATTAGGTCTCCTCTAAAGGTCTGATAGAATTCTACACTAAACCCATCTGGTCCTAGGCTTTTGTTGGTTGGAGACTTTTAATTACTGCTTCTATTTCATTAGTGATTATGGGACTGTTCAGATCATTTTTTTTCTGATCCTGTTTTAACTTTGGTAACTGGTATCTGTGTAGAAAATTGTCCATTTCATCCAGATTTTCAAATTTGGTTGAATACAGACTTTTGTAGTAGGATCTGATGATTTTTTATTTTTTATTTTCCTTGGTTTTTGTTGCTATGTATGATTTTATTAATTTGTATACTGTCTCTGTGTTCTCTGCTTAGTCTGGCTAACGGTTTATCTTTTTGATTTTATCAAAGAACCTGCTCATTGTTTTATTGATTTTTTGTATAGTTCTTGTTGTTTCTATTTGACTGATTTTAGCCCCAAGTTTGATTATTTCCTACAGTCTACACCTCTTGGGTGTATTTGCTTCTTTTGTTCTAGATCTTTCAGATATGCTGTCAAGCTGCTAGTGTATGTTCTCTCCGGTGTCTTTTTGGAGGCACTCAGAGCTGTGAGTTTTCCTCTTAACACTGTTTTCACTGTGTTCCATTAGTTTGGGCATGTTGTGCCTGCATTTTCATTATGTGATGGGAGGAATTTCTTTTCTGGTTCAGTCTATTTGGAGTTCTTAAGATTTCTTGTTTGTTCATGGACATCACTTTAGGTTAGGGAAGTTTTCTTCTATAGTTTTGTTGAAGATATTTACTGGCCCTTTATGTTGGGAATCTTTGCTTTCTTCTATACCTTTTATCCTTAGGGTTTTTTTTCTCATTGTGTCCTTGCATTCCTGGATGTTTTGTGTTAGGAGATTTTTGCTTTTTGCATTTTCTTTATTTGTTGTGTCAATGTTTTCTATGGTGTCTTCTGGTGTGATGGTATATCCAGGACTTGTTATGTTTGGAGAACTGGATTCCAATGATGCCAAGTAATGCTGGTTTCTGTTGCTTAAATGATGCCAAGTAATGCTGATTTCCATTGCTTATGTTCTTGTGCTTGCCTCTCACCATCTGGTTATCTCTAGTGCTGCCTGCCCTCTCTGTCTCTGACTGGAACCTGTCCCTCCTGTGATACTGGGTTGTGTCAGAACTCCTCAGGGTCTTGCTGTGTCTGTGATCCTGTTATCCTGAGACCCTGGCTATGTCAGAGCTCCTGGGAGTCAAGCTGCCTCTGGAATTCTAAAATCCTGGTGTGACTAAGCTCTTCAGATCCTGCAATCCTGGTCATGTTAGAGCACGTGGGAGTTGAGCTTCTTCTAGATGCTCTAAGACTGGGTGTGGAGCTAATGCCTAAGGTCTTTTCAGGGCATTGTGTCATTGACTGGGTGGTGGTTCCTGAGTCCCTGGATCCTGCTCACCCCAGTTACTCCCGGTGTTGGGGTATTGGGACAGATGTTGTGGAATCCTAACCTATGATTCTGGGCATGTAGAGTGCCTGGGAGACAAGCTTCTTCTGGATGTTGTGGGACTGGGTACAAAGCTAATGTCCTAGTTCTGCCCAGGGCATCAGCTCAGACCCAAAGGATCTCCCTGTCCCTGTCCCTCTCCCTGTCCCTCTTCCTCTCCCTCTTCCTCTCTCTCTTACTCTCCTTCTCCCTTTCCCTCTCTGTCCAATAGCATACCCAAGCAAGTATATACCTTAAAGAATGAGACAAGTGCTTTTCTTGGGCTTTACCTCATTAATAAATATGTTATCCATTCATATTAGTTCCATAATACAAAGTATTCATTGAAGACCCACATAATTTATTCTGAGTGCAGGCTCCTTATTTACAGTGGAGTTCCTTACATTGTTCTTAACTTTATAATATTGTGGAAGTGATGCCCACTCAATAGCAATCATAGTTTGTCTTTTGAATGTTGATTTTTCCCTAAAGTTAGTGAAGGAAGTTAAATGACAGGAAATATGTTTGTAGGAGATATTAAACTGCCATATTTTCCTTTGTTTTCTGGTTACCCTCAGATGAATGGATGTTTTCTATCACACATTTCTAGGAGATAATGTGGCACAATAGGTCCAAGACCACAAGTTGAGTGAACAAATATTCAAAACTCTGAAATTAAGAGCATGGGATATAAGTGTATTTTCACATGCATTCTCTTTTTTTTTCCTTTTTTTTTCTTTTTTTTTATTCGATATATTTTTATTTACATTTCAAATGATTTCCCCTTTTCTAGCCCCCGACTCCCCGAAAGTCCCATAAGCCCCCTTCTCTCCCCCTGTCCTCCCACCCACCCCTTCCCACTTCCGCGTTCTGGTTTTGCCAAATACTGCTTCACTGAGTCTTTCCAGAACCAGGGGCCACTCATCCTTTCTTCTTGTACCTCATTTGATGTGTGGATTATGTTTTGGGTATTCCAATTTTCTAGGTTAATATCCACTTATTAGTGAGTGCATACCATGACTCACCTTTTGAGTCTGGGTTACCTCACTTAGTATGATGTTCTCTAGCTCCATCCATTTGCCTACGAATTTCATGAATTCATTGTTTCTAATGGCTGAATAGTACTCCATTGTGTAGATATACCACATTTTTTGCATCCACTCTTCTGTTGAGGGATACCTGGGTTCTTTCCAGCATCTGGCAATTATAAATAGGGCTGCTATGAACATAGTAGAGCATGTATCCTTATTACATGGTAGGGAATCCTCTGGGTATATGCCCAGGAGTGGTATAGCAGGATCTTCTGGAAGTGAGGTGCCCAATCTTCAGAGGAACCGCCAGACTGATTTCCAGAGTGGTTGTACCAATTTGCAACCCCACCAGCAGTGGAGGAGTGTTCCTCTTTCTCCACATCCTTGCCAACACCTGCTGTCTCCTGAATTTTTAATCTTAGCCATTCTGACTGGTATAAGGTGAAATCTCAGGGTTGTTTTGATTTGCATTTCCCTAATGACTAATGAAGTTGAGCATTTTTTAAGATGCTTCGCTGCCATCCGAAGTTCATCAGGTGAGAATTCTTTGTTTAACTCTGTACCCCATTTTTTAATAGGGTTGTTCGGTTTTCTGGAGTCTAACTTCTTGAGTTCTCTCTATATATTGGACATTAGCCCTCTATCTGATGTAGGATTGGTGAAGATCTTTTCCCAATTTGTTGGTTGCCAATTTGTCCTTTTGTCCCATGCATTCTCTTACAACAACAGAATGATGCCTAATATGGATATCTTAATAAGGATTATAAGCATTGGGGTTTCATTATTCAATCAGAAAACTTTTACCAAGGAGAGACACTCACAAGATACTTGGAAAGTTGACCAGCAACAGAAGTGAAAATACAGTGTTCTTGAAATATGTAAGTGGCCACATTAGTGCTGGTATATGATGGAGGTTTGCTTAATTTGGGGTCATCTACTAGTGACTCACTCATTGTGATGATTCATGCAGTTGAGATGTTGGTAGATGTTTCTAATTATTATGCTGTAGGTTGGAGAAGCTGTTAACTTTATATCCACCTCCATCAGAAATCTAATGGGACTGTCATTTTCTACAAAAACACCTTTATCCTTGCACTCTTGCAAGTAATTTCCATTTTCCTGACAAGATTAAACCAAGTAAAAAGTGGCTACTAGGATGGGTGAATAGAAATTCTTAGGAAGAAGTAAACTTTGGATGGGAGAGAGGATGTCTATGGGATTTTCATCAAGGATATGGGATGTAGGGTTGCCTCTAATACTCTACAACTCAATTTTATTCACTTTAGGATATTTAGGCAAACTGTCATTTTACAAATTTAAACATTACTGGACCACCAACTTCCCTTGATCATTTTTCTTTAATACAAAGTAAAGTAGCTCCTACCTCTTATTTGTCTGTTCCTTATATACATAACATATACACATTATCTTTGTTTGCTAGCTTTTAAAGACTTTCTTAATTGTTACTTATTTCCCTGTAAGCTTTCAAAGTTTTTCAATCAATCTGACCCACTCACCCCTTTCCAGATTTTCCAAGGTATGGAGAAAAACTCCCATCTATTACATTTCAGGAGATAGTCTTCACTTATAACACAGACACACATAGCAGGCATTTAATCAAAGATTTGCTGAATTTAGACTTTTTGATAGAAGCTCTTGTTTTCAATCTTCTTGCTGAAAGAATCTCACATATTTCTATCATTTATACCTGAATCAGCATATACAGCTGTTGTTTCTTTTACACTATAATTCTGAGACCCATGTCTTTTTCTTGATTAAAATTCAGCCTCAAATTCACTCTTCAAAGCAGTTTCAACTGAATTGTTGCTAATGATCAGACCTTTCTTATGTCCATAAGAAAGAGTAGCATTCCCTTTATTCTCAACTAAAACTATCTCCAGAAAAGTGATCATATCCTGAAAACTTTAGGACCTTATTGGATCTTTGCTCATCAGCCTGTCGGTTAGTGTACAATGGGCTTATCACAGTAGAGGTTTGTATACTCTGTGAGACATATTTACATCTCTAAACAAAAAATGGGACCAGATTAGCGATAGGCAAATGATGATAAGTCTTATACCAAATAAATCCAATGTAACCATATTGTCATAGCAAGTCCATATTTTCCTTCTGTGGAAATGGATGAAATTGGTTGTTAAACACAAAAACCTGGACTTTTGTATCATTTTCTGAGCAAAATAATTAAAACAACATCCATATTTCATACAACTAAATTATAGTGTTAGGTTTAGAGAGGTAGATTAACAACAAATTAAAGTCCATTGATATTTGATTTTTTTTTGGTCATTATAGTTCCCTAGGGCAATCAACTTTCACTTGTGGTAGTAACCAGCAAAATTAATTGAATATTTTCCTCCAATATACGCATCCTATGGTTTCACTTATAGAGACTTATATGATGATTTATTACATCGTGTCTATTTAAATATATATGAAAACTATATTTTAAAAGGTTATATGAACATGAAATTAACCATTTAAAAAATATCTTTCACACATGTTAGCTCTGTTTTATCACTAGCCAATACTTAAAGGCAAAGTACACCTAAGAAAAATATCCTCTTATAATGTTATTATAAAAGATTTTCCATATGACCTTACAAACAAATTTGATTTTCTCTTTGACAGGATCTATTCATATATGTTTATATAACCACTGCTTTCACTTCACACACACACACACACACACACAGTATAGATAGATAGATAGATAGATTGATAGATAGATAGATAGATAGATAGATAGATAGATAGATAGATAGACAGACACACACACACTTCATCTTGGAACATAAGGGTGTCTATCATTTCAGCTTCATTTTCTTTTGCTTGCATTCTACACAGTACTCTCTAAATCTACAGTCTTTTTTCAAGAATTGAAAAAAAAAAACATGTTCATGTGAACTAAGCCAGATGTACAAAGACAAGTACCTCATGTTCTGTTTCATAAGTAGAAACTAAAATGTTAACCAAAAATAAAATAATCATTACAAGGCTTTGGGAAGGATGTGATGTCAGAAGAAGAGACTGGATAGGAGTGACTATATTTGATCAGTGCACACCATATGCATGTGTGGAATATGACAATAACCCTCATTCATATGAATGATTTTTACCTGTTGACAAACAAAATTTTTGCCCCTGTGAGAAAGCAAGCTTAGTTAAAGCAGTAGGTAATGACTCCATTACCCAGACACATAAACTATATAAAATGAGATGATGTACCAAAGTTAGTGAAGCCTAGTACTCCACTCTGAAATAGCTTCGTTTTGGAATGCTGATGTTTCCTCAGTAGCCCTTGAGGTAGGATCTTTTGATATGTGCACCAAAGAAGAACACTGATATCAACCAATACAGTAACACAGACCAAAAGATTCCTTTGAATTTTATCATCTTTTGGACTTTGTGACATTGGCACATTTGTAACAAAATAACTTGTGGAACATTGTGAACATAAAGTTATATGTGTTTAATACACAGAGTCTACAGTAAATTTCATGCTGTGCTTTGTACATGAAAAGAGTTTCATGATGTGGAAATTTCAGCATGTAATGTCATGTCTGATTTGCATGATTTCAGATTTGAGAAAAGTTATAGTTTCAGATTTTCATATTAGGTTCCAGCTGCATGGGTACAGCTTTATTACTATTGTTTTTAAAAGAAACACTGAAATGTAAGTCTGTCAGTCTGAATGTTGTCTGTTCGTATCATAACAAATGAACTATAGCATCCCTTGAGTATGTACAACCAATTTGGAAAAATGGCCTGAGGAACACTACTTCCCATCAGGTAGTTCATGGAACAAAGAGATGCTGCTGTTGTACCTTCTGTTGGGGCTTGACTCAGTCCATTGTTCCTCATAACCCTTAAACAATAGCCATGCATCTTCCATGCCTGTGTGATATGTATCATGGTATGTGCGCTGGGTTAAAGCTTCAGTGAACTATAGCCCTCTATTCTTCCTAGAAAGTAGATATTTTCATTTCCATGTTTTCATACTTCTAAGCCAACGGACTATTTTTATTTCTCTACTAAATTCATTTTGTGAGTGTTCCATAGTCTCAGTAATAGTGTCAGACCTTAGAACCTTGAGCTGGATCGACGATGCTTTGGCGCGCATGTCAAAGCATCACTGGGACCTATTGTGACTTCCCTCCAGAAGATCCAACAAACAGCTGAATGAGACAGATGTAGAAATTTGCACCCAGCCAATAGAGAGAAGCTGCTGACTCCTTTGATTGAATTAGGGAATGGCTAGGAAAAGCTGAGAATGGTGACTCTGTAGGAAGACCAGCAGTCTCAATTAACCTGGACCCCTGAGATCTCTGCATCACCAACCAGCTAATATGAGGCCCCCAACACAGATACAGCAGAGGACTGCTGGGTCTGGGTTCAGTCTGAGAAGATGTACCTAACCCTCAGAAGACTGGAAGCCCCAGGGAGTTTAGAGGTCTAGTTGAGTGGAGGGTGGGGGTTGGGAGTGGAGACATCCTGGTAAAAACAGGAAGCTTGAGGGGAGGTATGGGATGTGGAACAGAGGGTGGACCAGGTGAGGGAAAAATATCTGGAGTTTAAATAACTAAGTAAACAAATATAAATAAAATAAAATAATTACTACACTTTAGTACAGGGGAGTAAAGAGAAATATAAATTTACCTTTAGGTAGATCAGACAACCATTAGAAACAGATCTGTATATAACTTGTTACCACATCGTGTCCTCCATAAGGGGCCAAGTAACAGAAGGCATAAACCTTGTCTTGGAGTTTTAAGACCTCATCTGTACAGAGTGTGTGAGCTCTCCACAGGACTCCCTCATGAACCAAACATAGTCACAATAACCTGGGTTTCATATGGGTGATGATTCTCTACAGAATGCCCTATACAGAGTCATGAGTATTCCCATTCCTAGTTCAGCTTCAGACGAAAATCATGGAGAGCTAGAGAAGTCAATGTAGGTATCTAATGGGTGTATGACTTTGGTTGATCTATGGAGAGAGATTTAAGGGTTTAAATTGAGGACAATGGGCAGTTAAAGTAGGTTTGTGCATATGAGTATGCTATATATAACTACACCTATACTTTTGAAATGGGAAAGCGGAAGCTCTCTTGTAAGAATGACAGATTGTTAGAGCTCATCCATTTGAAGCCCCTGTTCTTTCCTGAGATGCCCGTGCCCACGTGTATAATTAAATGTGCTGTCGAAAGTGCAAGCTGTGTTGTCAACAATTTCAGTCATCTCTATAGCATCTGTTTGTATCTGCCACTTATTTCTGGACCAGGGAGAATCACACAGTCCTATGCCACAGTGCCCTAAGACAAATCAGTGCTCCAGCCAAGTTTCTGATTACATACTCAATTCTCAGGTCTCTGGAGGTTTTGCAGCCACACATATCCTTTATTTTCATAGAACATAGTCTCAACTTGTTTTTATACAACATTGGCATCAGCCCTATCAGTAATAGACTCAGCACTGTGTTCACACAGCAAATAAGGGGCTTCATGTGTGACAAGGAGTTGGGGGGGAGATGTGGTCAGAAAATATTTCAACTTCAAGAATTTGCCATCAACAATCATGATGGTGAAAACAGACTGAAAGACCTGAAAGTGTCTGTCACTGCTGTGGCAACACACATATTTTTGTAGATATAAATTGAACAACCTGCCTGTGACAAGATCTAGCTAGAATAATATCTCCCTTAGCCATCAAAATAATCAAGGAGAAAAGAAGAAGAAATGTAAAAACTGGGAGTTGTGAAGGGGGGTTATTTATCTTGATTTTTTTTTTATTATGTGTCAAAGCATGTGATGTACAGTATTGTGGGTGTAATTTACTTATTGTCTGCTATAGCTCCATGAAGTCAATTTTCATATCTTAACAATTTTAGATAAATATGATGTCATTAATCAAAAGTGAAGAAGCATGAAAATGTTTTGTTGAAATCATGCTCAGTATAGGTTTCAATGTAAAGACAACCCAGAAGATAAATTTTCGACTTCCCATCTTCCCCTATTAAGTGACAGAGGAAAACTTTCTCTGTCTTGTACTGGTCCAGGTGATAAACTCCTACTTTGAAATCCTTTTGGTTGCCAGATACATCTATCCCTCTTTGTTCAATGCTTTTGTTCAGAAGCTAAAACTGAGGTACCTCCTCTCAACAAAGTAATGCTTCTAATCTACTGACTTTACCCACCACAGGCTCTAGGAATTGTTCTTTCTTTCTCTACTGTTTGCCTTCCTTCCTGTTGTGGCTCCAGACATCTGTTAACAAAAAACCCACAAGGTTGGCATCTTTAAAGCTGACGTATGAAGTTCAAGAGGTTATCTGATGGATATGTCTTGCTTTCTTAGACATGTTCTTATCTCACACTGCTTGGAGCTCCTGACAACCTTAACCTCCTGGACTCATATCCTGCCTGCTAAGGTTCCCTAACTGATTTGTTATATAAGGAAAACTCTCTGGCTCCCAAGACTGCTCAGAACAACTTAGGAAGTGTTCTCCAAGTCCAATGTGGTTAAAGTAATCATGTTAAGTCTGCTGCTTCCTTTCCATACTCATGCCACTGGGTATGGCTGCTATTCTAGTCCATGCCTATAGATAGTAAGCTACCACAGGGAAAGATGGGTTCATGATGCTGCCTTAAAATGTTAGGCTTGAAACATTGATTTTTTCCTAATGATCTTTCCATCACCAGAGAAAATGGTTAAGTGAAAGAGGCTGTTGGTAACTCAACAGAAAGTCTAATGTACCTGAAACAGCATCCTAGAAGTCAATGCATTTGTACATTCTTAGAGGAAGTCTTGTATTAGGTCACCTGGCTGTTGCCAGGGTAACCCCTCACTCTCTTATTATTCTCTGTGTAGCAACAATAGTGGACACAAAATCCATTTTGTGAAACAGCAAACATCCATGGATAATTTGAAGCTCTGAAGTCTCAGGCTCACAAATAATTCTGACACTTTTCACACAATCATGTAACTGTCACAAATGCCTGCACTAGAAATGTATCTTTCTTTTCTAAAGTGTTCTCAAGAATTAAACTGACATATAGATTTGAATTCCATTAAATATTCCTAAACAAAAGAGGGGATGGTGAGCTTTAGAGCAGTTATATTTGGAAAGAAATGATAGAGCGTTAGTTCTGAAAGAAATGAGTTCCTAACAATATTAAGATGTAATGTTGGATAGGACAAATTTTATTCAGCGGGTGGTCAATAAGTGTTCATTTGTCTTCTCTTGTCCCCAGGAAGTATCAAATAATAAAAACCAAGTCTCACAGTTCTTCTAATAGGTGTCACAATTGCCTCTGATGGCAGTAGAAAATGGTTGATAGGCTTTTAAGATGTAGGCTTACTCTAATGCTATGAAATTGGCCAAGTGGCCCAATCACTAAAGATAAATGAAAAGTCAATGTATGCTGCCTCACCATTTCTAATTGGTCCATAAGTACATCCATACCTGAAGACAATAATAGCTTGTTGGAGAAACAAGAACCCTAAAGATATATTCTGGCTTGTTTGCTTGATGTTTTAATGAGGGCCTTTTTGAAACCCTTACCTGGAAACCCTTGGTTTTATTTTGTTTTGTTTTCCTGTTAGGAAAAAGTACTCTGACAAAGTTATCTTAATAGAGAAGGTGTTTACGTGGCTCAGAGATTGAGCTACAGCCCACCTTTATGGGGAAGTAAAGCATCCACGAGTTTAAAGCAACTAGCACATCACTTCCACAATCAGGAAGCAGAGAGCAGTGACTGTTTCCCACTGCTCAGCTTTTTGCTCATTTTTATATATGCCTCTGCCGAGGAAATAGTCCTCTGTGTAATCAAGATGTGTCCTCTCACATCAATAAGTCTAACCAAGGCAATCCCTCACAGGCTAGCCTTATTTCTAGATTCCTTTGATAATTAACACTAGCCACCACAGGATACATGCTGACCTGGCTGCCTTCAGACAACGGCTTCAGACAAGAGGAGATCTGATATGAATGTTCAGCAGCTTGCATTAATGTCAAGGGCTCCATATGCCTTCTTATCTAGCACTTACTCCACACAGCAACAGAAGCTCCATAAACAAAGGCATGTTTACCCAAGCCATTCCACTGGCTCCAGTCCAAAGAAATTTACTTGTTTATTTACTTGTATTTGTACTTAATGTTTGTATTACTATAGGAAAAGCCATCCTCTAGTTTCAACATCTCTATGTGATGCTGTGTTAGCTGACTCCAGCCTCTAGATGGAAAGCAAGGCAACAAGAGATTGTCTGATAAGTTCTCCCTTTTCATTTCAAAGATGGCTGTCTTCCATGGGTATCTTCATCCAGTCATCAGTGGAAAAGCAAGGGAGATCTCCACAGTCCTAGTTATAAGGTCATCTTCAAAACCCAGTCACCCCAAATATCCCACGTTTGTATACCATCACATTGAGAATAAGAATTTCAATATCTGACCCAGAGGTTTTAATTAATAGAATATTCAGCCAAAAATATTTTTATTTTAAAAATAAATGGTAATATCCAAAACAACCTTAGCCTCAAATATAGAGCCTCCATACTGTGACAAACATTATTAGAAACAGCATTTAGAGGATTCTGTTATCTTACCGAGGCTTTCTATTGCTGCAATGAAACACTATGACTGAAAGCAAGCTGGGGAGCAAAGGGTTTAATATGGCTTCCACTTCCACATCACAGTCCTCCATCCTTGACGGAAGCCAGGCTAAGAGCTCAAACAAGGCTGGAAGGAGGAGGCAGAAGCAGATATAAAAACAACAGACGGGTGCTACACACTGGTTTTCTCCCCCATGCCTTGCTCAGTCCTATTGGCTTCTCCCACATCCCTTACACAGCCACTTTAATATAGAACCCAGGACCAGTAGCCCAGGGGTGGCCCCTCTCGCAATGGGCTGGGCCCTCCTCCACTAATCACTAATTAAACAAATGCCTACAGCTGGATTTTATGGAGGCATTTTTCTTCAGTTGAGGCTCTCTTCTCTTTGATGATCCTAGCTTGTGCAAGTTAACATAAAACTAGCCAGTACAAATGTGAATTGTAGTCTTGTGACTACACTTTAGCATGGCAGCCTGGGAAAAGGTTTCCCCAAGACTGTCTTTTTATTATTATATAGAAATAGTAACACTATAGGAAATTGGGAGGACTGCACAGGTCTTGATAGTGCTTGAACTCTGGCCTGTAAGAAAAATGTTACTGATGAGGTCACCCTGTGTACAACATTTTTCAGGCAAACAGATGAAAAGAAGACATTGGGAACATTATTCATGCTACCCTGATACTTAATATTTGAATGTCTGTATATTCTCTAATGTACTGGATCATCTAAGTAGGTACATGAACCACCAGTCAAGATTCAATAGATTGTTTCCCCCAAAGGCCTCATCTTGGTTTTTCAACTGAATTGGCATCTTCATATGTTTCTTTAATATCATAGGACCACATGATGGAGGAAGAAGATCACCAACCATCTTGGAAGAAGTAGGTGGATAGATATCAGGCACACTCAAACCTGATAATTATTTATACAAAATATTCTGCCTGCATTTTCATTGTTAGTAAGGAAAATTTCCATAGCTTTTATACATTTTTCAAAGTAATTAAAACCTAGGAGAGTGTTAGAAACCCAGAGTCTAAAGGGGCTAAATTCATTCCCATGATTTACACACGTGGCATGTTAGTGTGTAACATGGGAGTGTTTCTTACTGACTCGTCATTTACAGGGTTTACTTGTAGGCTTCATTTTCTTTTGCAAGGATAACTGGAGCATTTATTATTCCTCACTTATTCCATTTGAAATTATTTTTCCTGCCACCTAACATCCCTATCCAGGCTTTCTGTTTATCTCTGTGTAAACATAACTGCTGGCTCAAATTATCACTCAAAAAATTTTGTGTTTCTCATTCTGGAAGCATCAGTGGCAGCAAAGCATGTATTTTTGTCTCATCTCTGACTAAAGCACACCAGACACCTCCAACAGGACAGGTTTTCTTTCTAAATAAAGCACTCTTACACATGTCATAGTCCCCAGTGACAGAACAGTTTGTCATCTTCAGCTGGCATGCCCCTCATCTCCTGAAAAGCATTTGCGACCTGGGAAAGGATGCCTGCACCAAGGACTAGTTGTGTGAGTCTGTGCTGCACAATGGTTCCCCTTGTCACTCTCAGTAATTTACAGCCATACCAGGAGTTCAAAACTATTTAAATGGAAAGGGAAAGCTCCTACCAGGTACACTGAAAAATGCTGACAGAATCCTCTCCTGTAATAAACTTCAAAACCCAAGGCACAAAGTCGTGCAATGTATAGGTGATTTCTTTTTCTTTCCTATTTTGCCTATAATCTAATATTTTTGTAGTTTCTGCTGGAAAAATATAGAATAGTGTAGTTGCCCAATGGGATACATTTCTCTCTGTGTAGGAGCTCTTACAAGATGCATGGCTCCATCACACCACTTACTAGCTAATGAAGGAAGAACTAATTTGTCTATACCAATGCATCAATATATAGTACTCATCCTCACAAAAAATGTAGTTGTTTAATGACTCCACAGGTTTGCAGAAATTTTCACTAGTTAGTGATACCTTAAATGGTCAAAGACATCATCAAAGAGGTTAGAGTCATGCAGAGGTTGAGAGCCAAAATCAGATCCCTAGAATGTTTTCCTTATTTTTTTACTTATTATAATTAAAATTTAATCAAAATGCAATTCTATAACTCCAACTTCCCTTTCTTCCCTCCAAAGCAACCCCTTCTTTTATTTAATTCAAATTTCAGTGCTTATACCATTAACTCTCATGTGTCTCCAATATTAATAGACTCTTAATCATACCTTCATCAGTAATCTCAGTTTGCTTTCTACAGTTCAAGAGGGAAAAATGGAATGTAAATGGAATCTTTCAGATGTTCTCAGTGAGGTGACTTTTAGGTAAGTATGCATCCAAAACAAACATTGGACCCATAGAAGACTTCATCTTCTCTGAAATCCCAATTAGGGAAAGATATTCCTTAAGAGGTTTCATATTCTCCTCTCAAGTAATAAAAAAAGACCCCACCAAAAATGACTTAACAGCAGTTCTTATGATAGAATTAAGGTATGACTACTACTGAAATCATGAGTCCCAGACCCTCAGCATCACCATTCCTGTAGTGCTCTGAATACACTTCCTGTGGACCTACTGGGTGGGTCTGTATCCTCTTCCCAACTATTGACTCTCACTTCTCCCTCTAATAACACTGCAAAAGCAACAGAGAGTGATAAAGAGAGGAGAGAACAGGGAAAGGGAGTTTTAAAGAATGTTCTTTCTGGTGATCTGGTCATGTATCCTATGTATAGGCTATACTTCAGGTTACCCTCAAACAAGAAGCAAAACCTTTTCTTTACACACTGGTTAGAACATCCTAGTCTTCTCTCTTCTCTGTTCCAGATAAGTCCTGCTTTCTATTTCACATTTTAATAAGGCATGCATTTCAGATAACTCTGTTTATGACATGGTAAGAAAGAGTTACTGATTGGATAGAACGTCTTTCTATGCTTTCTCAACTCATTTTTCAAGGATCCTTTTCTGGAATATGTTCTTATAAGAACAGTAGCACTGCTGAGTTCGGGACACACCTAAGATCTCCACTAGCCAGCCTTTTCCTTCCTCCCAATTCTTCTCTAAATGATAGTAGAGATAGGAACTTGTGCTTCTCGGGCAGGAGCTACATTGCCATGTTAGAGAGGGGAGGAAGCACATTTGTAGGTATGGATAACTTTGCTCTTTTTTTAAATTAATGTCCATATTTTAGTCATGATTTTTTTTTTAATTTTTACCTAGTGACTTTTTTCCAGTTTGAAACATCAGCTCTAGGGTAACATAGAATATTAGGTTGTCATGTTTACTTAGACTACATAGTTTCCAGTCTCTTTGTTTTCTTTAATTAATTAATTAATTAATTAATTAATTTTAACATTCTGATCATTCCCCATCCCACCCTCATGTGCCTCATCTCCTCCAACTCCTCTTATTTTTATTCCCCCTGGCAATTTTAATGATGGTAAAATACATATAACATAAAAATACCATCTTCAGCATTATGAGTATACATTTCAGTGGTGTTGAATGCAATCACAGTATTGTGTATCCATCATGAACAAGTAGCCCCACAATTCTATTAATCTTTTAGAAATTTTTTTTTTTAGAAATTTTGAATCTATAATTATTAAGTACTAATTTGCCACCCTGTTCCTAGTTCCTGGCAGCTGCCATATTATTTTCTCTTTCTGTAATGTTAACTCTTCTAAGAACTGTATGTAAATGAAACCAATAATCTCCTTTTTGTCTTCTGTAAGAAATTTGAATGACTAGAATGGGTTAAGAAAGGAACAGAAAGCCATTGAGCTGCTTGTACCTCATTAGAAAAAATACAGGAAGTACCCTCCAAGACTGGCCTCAAAGGAATGAGCTGAGAACAGGTTGCCAAGCAAATAAAAACGAATTCAGTTCACAGAGAGGGAGAAGGAAATAACATTGTTGGAAATTACAGAATAAGAAAGAAATCAATTGGTTTTGCATTGAGGTCTTTACCTGGACTTGAGTTTTGTGCAGAGCAATTCATATGGCTGTATTTGCATGCTTATACATAACCTATCAAGTCAGACAAGTACCATTTGTTGAAGATGCTTTCACTTTTCTTTTGTATAATTATGGTGTCATTGGCAAAAAACTCAAATGTATATAGGTATGTGGTTTTATGTCTGAAACTTCAATTGTACTCTATTCCCTAACCTGTCTGCTTTATAGCAATAGTGTGTGGTTGCTCCTACTATAACTCTGTACTCAAGCTTGAATTAGGGAATATGATAGCTCTGGAAATTCTTCTATTATACAGGATAATTTTAACTATCCTGGGATTTTTGATTTTTCCAATGAAGTTGAGTATTCTTCTTTCAAGGTCTGCAAAGGATTGTGTTAGAATTCAGTATGAAATTGCTTTGAGTCTGTAGATTTCATTTGGTAAGATGGCTATTTTTATGGCTAATTCTATCAATCCATGAGATTGGGAGACATTCCCATCTTCTGATAATTTTTTCTAATTTCTTTTTTCAAGGACACTCAATCAGAATGGCTAAGATCAAAATCATAAGTGACAGTTCATGTTGGTGAGGATGTGGAACACTCCTCCATTACAGATAGAAATGCAAACTTGTACACCCCCTTTGGAAATCATTATGGTAATTTCTCTGAAAATTGGGAATAGTTCTACTTCAGGACGCAGCTATGCCACTCCTGGGCATATACCCCAAGTATGTGCCACCATACCATAATGACACTTGCCCAACTAAGTTCATAGGAGCTTTATTTGTAATATCCAGAAAGTGGGGAAAAACTATACATCTTTCAACCAAAGAATAGATAAGGAAAATGTGGTACATTTACACAATGGAATATTACTTAGCTATTAAAAACAATAACATCATGAAATTTGCAGACAAATGGATGGGACTAGAAAAAAGTCATCTTGCGTGAAGAAACCTAGACCTAGAAGACAAACACAATATGTATTCACTTGGAAGTAGATATTATCTGTAAAGGATAATCATGCTACAATCCACAGACCCAGAGCTAAGGAATAAGGAGGGCTCAAGGGGACATTTGAATCTCTCTGTGAAGGGGAAATAAAATAATATAAAATAGGAGTCATTTGTTATGCGATTTGTGTCTTGGGTATTCAGGGCTTTCCCATGAAGAAGTATGGAGAGGGTCCTGATCCTGGAAAGGATTGATCTAGCATTGGAGGGGAATATAAGGACAGAGAAAAAGGAGGGAGATGATTGGAGAAGGGATGGAGAGGTTTATGGGACATATGGGGAGGGGGGAACTGGGAAAGGGGAAATCATTTGGAATGTAAACAAAGAATATAGAAAATAAAAATGTTAAAAAATAATATAAAATAGACATTATAATGTGGGAGTATTTTGGCCATGGGAGTACATGAGCGGGAAGAATCAGGCAGAGGGAGGATAGAGGGATTGAGTACTGGGAGAGACAACTTAAATTGGGGAGGGGCATCTCTGGGAGGGGCTAGAAACCCAGTGCAATGGAAACTTCAAGGAATCTACCAGGGTGGCCCTACATAAGACTCTTAGCAATTGGAAATGCAGAACCAGAACTAGCCATCTCCTGTAATCAGGGAAAATTTTCAGTAAAGGGTTTGGGACACCAATGCACGCACTAATCCTTCAACCTACAATTTGTCCTGTCTACAAGATGTGTTGGGGTAAAATTATCACAGTAATTGTTGGAGTGGCCAACGATGTTTGAGACCCATGCCATGAGAAGGAACACAGCCCTGACACTGCCCGGAGGGCCAAGACTAAGAGGCTGGATAGCCCAGAGACATAGGGTAGAAAATGATTCCTAATGATCTTCTGTTGCATCCATAGATTGGTATTTAGCCCAGTTGTCATCAGAGAAGCATTACCCAGCAGCTGTTGGAAACTGAAACAGAAACCAACAGCTAAGCATTAGGCAGATCTCTTGGAATCCTGTGGAAGAGGAAAGAGTGTAAATGCCGGAAAGGTCAAGGACATCAGAAGAAAACCCTTAACATCAACCATAAGGGCTCACAGAGGCTGAACAGACAACCAGGGATCCTGCATGGGTCTGACCTAAGTCACCTGCATATATGTTACAGTTGTGTATCTTGGTCTTCTTATGGGACTCCTAACAGTGTTAGCATAGCTGCCTTTCTTACATGTTTTAGGCACCATTTCTCCTACTGGGCTACCTAGTCCAGCCCAAATATGAAACAAAGTACCTAGTCTTACTGCAACTTGATCTGTGTTGTTGGTTGATATTCATGGGAGACCTGTCCTTATCTGAAAGAAAGGGAGGAATAGTCCATGGGGGCAAGGGAGGTGGGAGACTGGGAGGAGAGGAGAGAAAACTATGGTTGGGATATTAAAAAAGGAAGGAAGGAAAGAAAATAAAATTTGTTTTAAAACAAAACAAAACAAAAACCAAACAAACAAAAAAAGAACTGTGGCTCCAATTGCCAAGTGAACAACTATAGTGCCCTTTAAAGAGAACTGGGAATTACATTCTAGTGTATTGCTGGTCTCAATCGGGGGATGGGGGGGTGTTATATCAGTCAGCTTTCTATCATTGTTATAAAATGTCTGAAATAATCAGTTTATAAAAAATGAAGGTGATTTTTTGTTTTGCCTCATGTTTGTTGATCAAGATTGTGAAGCTGAAAAGCAAACAGAAAGAAACTCAAAGCCTGAAGTTCCAATGTACCTCAAAGGGATACTTCCAGTGACCTAACCTCCTCCCCTCTAGATTTTTTACCTTCTAAAATTTTCAGTAGCACCACAGACAGAGGACCTACAACTATGATCCTTTAGGAAACACTGTCCCAAACAGAAGCATACGTGCATGACAATGTAGGACTCTCTTGCCTTGAATAAGCTGTTCATTGCCAGGTTTAAGTTATTCACATGGGACTGAGCTATTGCATGTATAATATAAGCTGAAACTGGATTCAGGATTTGCAGGTACTTATATCAGGAGACAGGAGCAAGTGCAGAGGAGAAAAATATTATGGGGGATAAAAGAGTAAGCTACAAACCCATCTGGCTAGTGAGATTCTTGTAAAGAAAGATATAATCATAGGAAAGTAAAATAGAAAGGGAGGGCAGTGGAAGGCCTCACATAGTCATGGACAATAAGAAAAAAATCTCAGTTCTTGCTTCTGGGCAGTGGCAGGCATGGCTACTCAGAACCATGAGGAGACGGCACACTGGGGAGCCAGAATTTTTGAAGCTCTCTTTATGCTACATCTTCTGCTGTATTTTCCTTTGCAATTTGTTTCTGCTTACTTTACTTTGACACACCTCATTAAACATAAACATGGTGCAAGTGAGCAGGGACTGAGTGTCTGCAGAGATAGAAGTCACTTAACGCCCAGTAAGCAGGTCAAGAAAGCAGCATTCGGGGTGAAAAGCAAGCTTACTTCCCTGCAGAGGGACACATCCATCTCCTCAGCCATTGAGTTGGATAAACATTGGACAAACAACTTCCAGCCATGGGGGGGTTGCCAATCTGAAAGAAAATGAGCTACCATATTGCTGGAGTTTTTCCAATCCTGAATAATTTGCTAAACCCCTACTAAGACTGAGGAAGATGCCAATGAAGATGCAAAAAGATAGATCTGTTTTCTTATGATCTTAAAGAAACGGGCAACCCCCGCCTGTGGAGAGTCACAGCAGCCTGGAGAGGTGGCAGGCTTTTCTTCACATAATGAAGGAGAAATCTGAAAAGCACTGGATAAGAGCAAATGGCACAAAATTGACTCATCTGAATATTTTGACCAAGGTCTTGTCAGTAAATATTCTTTCACATATTGTCTCATCTAATCATTATTTAGACACATGGATAGAAGCCAGTGAGATGGATCAATGGGTAAAAGTACTTGTATTCTAAGCCCAGCAGCATGAGTTTGATCCTAAGAGCCTACATAAAGATGGAAGAAGAGAATACCTCCATACATGTGTTATCTACACACAAACTACACATATACACAGGCTAACTGATAATAATTTTTAAATTTAGAAATATAGACAGGCTTCCTCATAATGGAGCATCTCAGCACAGAGATTATGAAAATTTTACCTATGAACTCTATGGGATTGATTAAAATATCTAGGTTTGAAGCTCAGCTCATCATCTGGGACGCTCCAACACAGGTGAACACAGTCTGTAGCGCCTACTGACAGCTTCGAAGGCAGCACTTCTGGGCAAGTCACTCAGTCTCTTTATGACTCACTTTCTTTACCTATACAATGGGAAAAATAATAATATCTTCCATTTTGTGGTTAAAGGAATTAAAATATGTCTTAGTAGATAAATCTGAAGTTTCAAGTGTTCATTAAGTCTCTAAGTCACTCATGCCCCCTTCACGCGCATCAGTGTGTGTTTGTGTGTATGTGTGTGTGTATGTGTGTGTGTGTGTGTGTGTTCATGTGTTTGTAAATGCAACAGCATATACACCTGTTAAAAATCCTCTGGCAACAGGCATTTGGGACCCTCTTTAGAGTTTCTACCTTCCCAAACTCTACATTCTCACACCATAGTGAGCTTTCCTGCTGTGGTCTTCATGCAGTTCCTTATCCATTAATTTTATTTCTGGAGACTCAACTTGGTACTTGCTCATTCAGTCCATCTAGCCCTTACCCATAGTTTGTACTTAGACCTGAAAAATGAGAGGAAATTGCAGTAACACATTCTTTGTCTTGTTTATTCCTTCTAGTAAGCTGCTAAAATTTGGACTTTCCCCAGCTGTCTTATTTAATGTTTTGCTTACAGCCACCTGTTGTGTCTCTATTTTTAAACACTTATTGTTTACCAGTTTGGTATCTAGAATTCTAGCTTGTTTTTAATGCTATTGTCATTGACTCATTTACCTTGTGATTTAAGATACACTTTACAATCCTTAACTGTTTTATTAGTTTATTTATTTATTTATTTATTTATTTATTTAGTTAGTTAGTTAGTTAGTTAGTTTTATTTCTTATTTATGTGCATGTGTAGGGGCAGATAAGTGTAGGTGGCTCTGGAGGCTAGAGAATCCCATGGAATTGGGAGAAGTCTGATATTTTTAAAAGGCTACTTATTGCATTGCTAATAATTTTAATTTTCTTTTGAAATCCATTTTACACTTGTTGGGGATTGGTTCTAATGCTTTGACTTAATCCAGCCCCCAAAATTGGGAATGTCCATGTTCAAATGCTGAAGGTCCTTGTCCACAGTTGGCTTTTGATCAATCAATAAAGAGTCAACGGCCAGTAGTTGTGCAACTAGACTGAGGTGACATTTGCCTAGGTGAGGAATTCAGGGAGAGGAGAAGGGAGAGATCGTCCTGATAGGGAAGGAGAAAGACCAGACCTAAAAGCCCACCAGTGTGTGACAATCAGGGAAAATGGCCTCATGGGCCACTTTCCAATTTTATTTGGGGTAGCAGAGATGAACTATAGATTCTAAAAGATGTTAACTCAAAAGTAGTGGAGGGGCATGTTTGTTTGCAGCAGAAAAGATTGGAACTGCCTAGCCTTTGAGCTAGTTAAGTCATCTTAAATTTAACTGGGGTGTGTGTGTGTGTGTGTGTGTGTTTCATTTGTGAATCCATAGGGCTCTGGCAAGTGGCTGGGAGTGCTATCAACTGGGAGTACAAAGCAGATTAACTAACTACTGCTGAATACACTCATTTTTAGACACGTGCATTGTAAAATAATTTGATATACATGTAATATAAATAATGCAAAACTAACTTTAATCAGTGGAACATAAGTCCCCTGCTCAGCTTACCCTGCTGGCACATATTTTTGTAGCCTGCATAATTCTACACTATTCCAAACTGTGCAGAAAACTGGAGAATGGGAAAGATGGCCTGTTTTGCCCTCAAACTCTTGAACCCTCCCCATTACCAACAGAGGTTTCACTTCATTCTGCCACCTTTATGCACCAGTGCAAAAATAAAGTTGAAGAAAGAACTATTGCTCTTCCTGTCTTTCATGGGCGGAGGGGGGCGGAGCCTGGTAAAAGGCCAAAGGGCTTGGAAAACTTCAAATAATTGCTGTTTCACAACAAAGGAATTATTTTATAGAAGCTGTTTCGTGATTTAAGAAATATTGTTATGAACAAAATGTTTGGTATATTCCTGGTTTGTTAATGCCATGTTCAAATGTAGGAGAGTATCATTTGTTTCTCTACTGTAAAAGGCAAAGAAATTATCTTGCCTGCAAATTTTCCAAAGAGCCTCTCCAATTCTGCATCCTAAAACCAGTGTCCCTCTGATTTTAAATAGCTCCTAACACTTGATTCCCTTTAAAGACATTCTTCTTCACTCATAGTCAGCTTGGAGCTCTTCAAAGTCAAACCTTACTCTCATTTTATTTTTCCCACAGTTCCTCAGTTTCTTAATTCTTATAGCTGATTTGAATTCAAGATTTCTCTTGATTTTTTTCTTTTGAAAATTAGCTTCTTGCCAGACATGGTGGCACATGCCTTTATGTCCAGTCCAGGATTTGGGAAGCAGAAGCTGGTGCATCTCTGTGAGTTCAAGAGCAGCCTGGTCTTCAAAGTGAGTTCCAGGACAACCACATCTGCATACAAAGAAGCCTTGTCTCAAACAAAACAACAATAACAATAAAACTAACAAGATAAAAATTATCTTCTGTTTTATTTTGTTTGTTACTAAAATATTGATTTTTAAAAACTTGCTCTCTAGCTGAATAAATAAGACATTCAAACCCTTAGCATAGGATAAGAACACCTAAAAAAATGTTTCTTGCTTTTCTTCCAGCCTGAGTTAGCTGGTATACTATAACTCTGTTCCCAGAATTTGTGACAATGAGGAAATGATTTTGTCATGCTGTGAGGCAAATCATAACTGCAGAAGTAAAGATTTGTGCCCCAGACAAACATATGTCACAGTTTGAAGGATATATTAGACCATTAGCCTAGTTCCCTGCCATATGATTTCTCCTCATGAGGTATTCTCTACTTTCATTCCTGCTATGTAACGCCATCTGCCATGTTGTGGTGTGGCCAGGGAACCCTTTCTAGTTACTCTTTTTTATTTTTTTAAATTTTTTTTAAGCATGACCCCAGCCAAATCTGAGGCTAAGTCAGGTTTTTGTTTATTTTTTCCCAATCTACTTTTATACCATTTTAATTACATGCAAGTAATAAGGTCAAGTATTACAATAAACACAAATAGTCAAGGAACAAGCAAGGCAATAAACAAAGGCCCATGATCACTCCTGTGGTCACTGCTTCTAAGGGATTATCAGGATGACCAAGATACCCTGTCCTAGCCCAAAGTCATAATCATGCCAGAAGTCTACTTCTTTGTTCTCCCCTAAAATTAGATTCCTGCCTGAGATTACTTCCTTGTCATGGGCCAATGTCAGATTCCTACCAGAAGCCCATTTTCTTGTCCAGTCCCAATGTCATATTTCTGCCAAGTAGCCCCAAAAAGCCCTCCATATCTTCCCTTTTTTATTTCACAAACAAGACTGTGCTTGTCTTAGGTGGTTCTTACAAGAATGCCTTTCTTACCATTGAGGAAAATGCATTATCCAAAGCAATGCACTTCTGCCTTAGGTTAGTAAGGATCTGTGCAGAACTTACTTGTTGTTGGCTGCCTGATTGTTAAATTGATAACTCTGTCCAGGGGTGCACTTTTAGTTTTAAGCTATGTATTTTAGTGGCCAACATGTTGATGTTGTTAAAGGCTAGTTTTATATCAATGGTCAGGGATAAAAGTATTCCCAGAACAAGAAATATATAGCATGATCAAGCTGTATATACCATTCTTGAAACTTGACTAAGATGAAAATACTAACCTCCAGTTATGAATAATTTTATCAGCAGTATCTGCAGCATCAGAGCTCAGCAGAGCATCACTCTTTAAATTCATTATCTCACAGTGCAAAGTTAAATCATCCAAGAGGTGTTAGAATTATGCCAAATACACTGCAAGTATCTTTGAACTTTCTCCCAATTATAGTGACTATCATTGTAAATTTTAGAAGTAACACAAATCCATTGGTATTTAGCATGACACTTGAGATGGCTTCTTATTCTTAAACTCTGAACCTCTTCTCCAATAATTTGAATAGTATCATAAAGAGCATCAATCTGTTGTTTCAAATCCTTATGTAAATCCTCTTGGATACCAAGAACATTAGTAACATTTTTTTTTGCTAAATGATTAACAGAAGTAGCTGTCTGCACTTCTTGTGTCAAAGCAATTGCTGAAGCAGTAGTGCTATTAATGTAATTAAAGCTGTTATACCAGCAATAATTAATCTAGTCACTCTTAAGATTTCCACCCAAAACTCTTTCCCATCTTTACAAAGCACCTGCCCTCACATACTTTGTTACAGCAACATTGAATGAAATGAGAGACATGTGACCCAACTACCGTACTATAAGGCTTAACTCTAAGAAAAATGAGATGCTTGCTAAACTGTTCAACATATTTATTAAGAGATATTCATTGCTATCTACTAAAGCTAAGATACTAAAATCAACTTTAATAGTCTATTAATGGACTACCAAAAAGAATGTAACTGTGAGATATATATATGTCTGTGTGTGTGTTATATGTATATATATATATCCATAAATATCATATATCATAGTTGTGTTCTCTTTGGTAGTCCATTAATAGACTATTAAAGTTGATATGTGTGTGTGTGTGTATTCAGTCATAAAATGTAATCATGTCATTTATGGTACCATCAGATGCCTCTGAAGAATATTATATATAAAGTGACCAGGAACAACAAAGTAAATTCCATATGATTTTATTCATGTACCTAATCTAGGAAAGGTGACCTCATGGAGATAATCAAGTAAATAGTAATTACTAATAGCAGGAGAATGGGTACAGAGCAGATATAAGTTAAGACTTGGTTATGAATGACAGTTATTTGGAGGAAGAAATTCAGATTTTCTATTGCAAAATAAGATAACTAAAATTACCACTATTGTATGAAGTGTTTCACAATAGATAGAAGATTTAAATTTGAAATTTTTACAATAAAGAAATGACAGATGTGATAAATATAATAAATATGCTAAATGCTTTCAATTAATTAGTACATAATACTCAGATATAGTGACAAATCACACTGTATTCTCCATAAATATATATGCCCTCATCTTAAAGATCAATCACTTCTTTAATCATATTCATGAGATCAAATTCTCTGAATCAATTAAAACTTAGACCATATATTTCTTCCATTACTTATGATTTGGGTTCCAAAATTACTTTTCATATATGTTACATTAAAAAAGAACTCAAATGGAATCATGTTTTTCCAAATGGAGCCTTCTACTTTCATAAATCACATAAATCATATAAATCACACATTGCTTTGTAGGACATGCTCTTTTGACCTGATTCCAAGCAATTTGTAGAAAATGAGTTATTACCATCCAAAAATCTTACCTGAAGATTGGCCAGAAATCAAGAAAGATGACTTGATGATTTGCTAATGTTCCTTCTCATATTATTTATCAATTATGTAATATCTATGAAATGGATATAAGGCTGGGCCTTTTTTGACTTATGCATGGTTATATCTAAAAAGAAATGGTTAAGATACAGAGTTGCACCCAAGATGTCAGGTCAATTAAAGATGAATGGACAGATGCCTCAGCAGTTGTATGGGTGCAAAAGGTGGGGTTTATTTTCATGAAGATAGTGGTATGAAGTTGTATTAGCAACTGCTGAGATCATCATAATCAAAGGATGATGTGTCTTATTTTAATGTTTTCCGGTAGGTATTTATCATTTTAAAATATACTATATTAGCTAGGTCATTATTTCAACAAAACACCATTGGATAACTTGGTATAGATTTAAGTTCAAGACCAGTCTTTCATATGTTTGGATGAAGAAGGAGGGGGACTCTTTCTACCTTGCATATGGTTATCGTGCTGCTTTCCACATGTGCAAATGATGAAATGAACTCTATTTCTAGTTATTAAGTGCCTGTACCTATGCCCACACTTGACAGAAGAAAGGAATCTCTTCAGATTCTTACTAGACTGGAAAATGTTTCATAGAGCACCAAACCACAAGCTATACAGTCTAATATTCAGAGAAGTGTTAGCTTTTTCTTTTTTTGCTTTATTTCTAGATATAAAATGTTTTAATAATTAAATAAAATGGACACATGAATTGGAAAGAGTTTAGAGGTGGGTAAATGGAAGACTATAAAGGGAAGAAAGGGAAGAGGAAAATGATGTAATTATATTATAGTCTCAAAAAAATCAAAATTTTAAAAGATATTTTACATAAAAACAAAGAGTGATGTCTGTTGATATTTCAACTATTTTCCCTTAAAGTTTTGGGTTAGAAATCCCATATCATTTCATTACTATAGTTAACCAATACATGCTAAACTTAAAGTTTGGTCTGCTGAGACCTCCTTCACAAGCTATATAAGATCTGAACTGGTATATAATCCAAACTGACACATTCCCTTATAAATCATACTGGGCTTTATTATAGAACTGATGCATAAGGTGATCCCGGAAGTTCTGATATTTCAAAATATACAACTGCCTTGGATCATAAAATGGTTTATTCTAAGTAAGAGGTAAAACTCATTTTTTTATAATTTTCTAATTTAAGTAGCTCATACTTAACCTGAGACTCTCTCCAAAACTTTGGGCAGCAATAAGGTGTCATTGGCATACAGGGTCCCATTTGGATCCTTTTCAAAGAAACCTGCTATAGGATATAGTTCTGAAGCATTTTCAGACAGTGCATATGGAGATCATGCTAAAGCTGATGTCCCCAGTGGAAGCATGGCCATGTAAAATGCCTAGTATAACATATCAATTAGTGTAAAGGGGATAAACTCATCCATGCGTCTATCCAGTCTCACATCTACTTTAGAAGTGACACATTGCATATCATTTAAAAATTATTTTGTGTCCTCCATTCTCTGTACCTAGACAGAGAAATCCATCTTAAGAAATCACCAAATAGTCCACAAACAACAAACACAGTTATTAAGGTCTGTAAGGTTTTGTTGTTGTTTGCTTTTGTTTTTTGTTTGTTTGTTGTTTCTGATTTGTTTTGGTTTGGTGGTGTTTGGTGTGTTAGTGAGGGGGTAGCAATAGGGAACTTGACTAATAGTACCTGTCAAATTGCCTCATACAAGCACTGTTTCTTATTGGCATGTGATATGCTGATAGGAACAACGATACAGAAAGGAATTTTGGACTATTCTCATTATATAGTCTCCTCTTTTTTAATACAAAGCCTCTCTTTGGGCCCAGTCTGGCCACTAACTTGGATGCCGTTATGTAGCTCATGTTGTTCTGTTGCAGTCCATCTGCCTCTGCTGCATGGGTGTAACTATCACAGACATGTATGACCAAACTAGTTAGTTCAATCTTTATTTTCTCAAATTATGTAATGAAATTCAGAACTAGTGTGCATTTGATGCTGGAATTACAAAGTATAGGGAAGTAGAGGAGAGTAGGAAGTTGAATTCATAGGATAAAATCTCTGACTTCATCTGAGACCAGCCATAATCATTAACTGATTCAGCATCCTGGCTAGCATCATAAGGGTTATTGGAATAAGTACTCAGGTATAGAGACTCTTGTGTAGAGAAAGTTCAGAATGATATTCTAAAATCCCAGGCTTGGTAAAATTACTTCATGTTACTATAAGCTTTGCTCTTGTGTAACTCAAGAGTCATTTCACTTCTCTATCCTCAGCTCCACATCAGGACACACAAAGTTGAGATCTTATGGGCAACCCTTATGGTGTAGAGGAAGATTATCTATACCCTTGAGTGAGTATGAGCAATTCAGAGGCATGTCTTTTACTTGATGTGGATCCCTTCCTCTTGATGTACAGCTTATTGGGGAAAGTGAAAGCTGGGAAGCTGATTCCAAAAAGATGTAAATAACAAAGTGTATTCAGACTCAATTTTTATAATTTATCTAGGTTTCATGTAGTTCTTTTTACAAGCTCCACAGCTGGCATAGTACTCATTATCCCAGGCTTCTGTGTGGCCACATCCTTGGAGGTCTCTGAATTGATTAAAAGAACTAATCCTGACAGAGGTTTTGATTTAAATCTTCTTTTGTCTTTTGTAAGTACTCCTCATTCTTCCTGCTTAATAACACAGAATCATTTCTGGCAAATAATAACCAAGACATAGTAAATATATCATTAAGTAGGTAACTTGAGCTGAAAATTGACTATATTTTAAAAATGCTGATGTATGGAGTTTGAAGGTCTGGCCTTACCTAACAGATGGCAGAAGAAAATTAAAGAAAATGGTCACAGCAGATTCCTGCCTCCACACTTCAGTGCTTTGTTAAATAAGAATATGTCTATTTAATTAATATTGATTTAATACTGACTGTCCTTGAGACATATTATCCTTTGACACATTTTTACCTTCAAAACTGCCAAAATTGCAAAATGCATAATAACAAAATTCAAATCCATTTTTAAGCTTGGGGTTATTGTGGCTGTTATCACCAATTCCCAGGTACTTCGGCAAAGAGCTACGTGTCTCAGCAGGTAGCACTGTCTTTATTTGTGACCTCCAGTGATTGGCTTGTTTTGTAAGAGATTTCTTAGAACACGGCCCAGGTCACCCAAGTGTGCAACTTGAAAAGGTGATACAAGATTGGAACTATTTGCCTCATGATCCTTGCATTCTTAAGAATATGACAACCCCACTTTGAGAGATATATTAGCTAATTTCTCTTTCTGAAAAAGTAGCACGAAGAAGACATTTGTCTATCAAAATGGAGGAAGATTTTGATATTCATGACAATCATTTTCTAGTAAACAACAATCGTTGTCTACCCAAGATAAGTATGTTTTAATTAGAACATTATTGATATTTGGCTCTTACTCTTTTTTTCCCTCCAAATTCTACAAAAGTCCTAAGGGTAGTTCTTCATAGTAAGATCACAGAATTCTGTAAGAGTGGCATCTTCATTCTCATAAGTGCCCAGTAAGTACCTCATAAATACATGCTCCCTCTTCAGATTAATATGGAGCCAATTTCCACATACGTATTCTTACACATATTCTATATGCAATTCAAACATATGGGATATATGCAGATGTTCACAATACAGCTGCAATCCCATTCTACTTAAGGAACCCAGTGGAAACTGTCATCTGATGCCGGCCAGATCACTGTTTGCTTTCAAACTTTCATTTCTCTTTAGGTGAAAAATCTAAAACAAAGGAGAGAAAGTTCACTGAATTCCCCAAGACAACACTATTCAGAGGAGATATGAGCACATATTTTTGCCCACAGCACCCTAGAAGTCATTTGCCCCTGGAAGCTCTCTGCCCAGATCTGGGAAAAAACATTTACAGTATATTTTCAGAATGGTGTGATCACAGGCTCTTTTCCAGGGTCAATACACTGGAAGTATAAAATCTCACCAACACACCCTTTAAATTTTCTCTGTGTTTACCTTGGTAAAAATGGAATAGATTTGTAGGTAACAAAACAGCACCCAAAACCGAAACAAAGCTCTGAAAATAAAAACACTATTTTATTTGTTCCAAAGGAACGTGTATGGTTGTTCCTAGATGGAAGAATAATTTGGTGTGCTTGGGCAGGAAAAGATTCAAGGCAAAAACAGTTAAGAAAAAAAGAATAATTTTTACTTAGTATAGAATTTAGGGCCCATCAAAACATGGCACATGACTTCTAAGGCAATAGACTTACCTTGTCAGTGTGAAGAACAGAATTTGGATCCCCTGAATCTGGCTTAAAAATCTAGGAGGTAGATGGAGACTATCAAGAATACATGGCTCACTGAAACAACTTAAGAAGGCTCACAGAGACTGAATTAGAAAAAACAAAGTCTGCATGGGCCTGCACCGTGTTATGAATGTTAGCTTGCATAACATATGCATATATGTTATGGCTATTAGCTTGGTGTTCTTGTGAGACTCCTAATAGTGGGAGTGAGTGTATCTCTGATTCTTGTCTGGTCTTGAGACTCTTTTTCTATTGGGCTACTTTACACAGCCTCAATATGAAGGCACTTGTCTTGTCTTATTCTATCCTGTTTGGCTGTTGTATTCTTGGAGATCTGTTTTTGTTGTTTTGTTTCTTTATTTGTTTTCAAAAAAGAAAATGGAGTAAGAGTGGATCTGAGTGGAGAGCCACTCAGGGTGATAGGGAGGTAGGAGAAATGGAGAAAGGGGAAACTGGTTGAGATATATTGCATGAGAGAAAAATATAATTTCAATTATACACACACAAGCATGATATATATATATATATATATATATATATATATATATATATATATATATATATATATATAGGGGTTTTGATTGTGTAATTGTTGCCCATTCTGGGTTAACATGTCCAACATTTTACACAGGCCTTCTGGATCCTAATTCAAGTCCTTATGCATCCATGGCCAGCACTTTATCCACTAAGCCATCTCCCCATCCAGAGTTAGGGGTTTTGATTGTGTAATTTGTTGCCCATCATTTCTGGGAGGAAACTATTTAAATGATGGGGAAACTTCCACCCATATAGAAAAGCCATAATTATTATCAAACTCCCTTTATTGATTCTTCCTGAAAGGTGAATATTGGTAAAATTTTAAACAGGAGCATAATTGCATCTAAAGCTGAGATATCAGAGCAGATGGTAATACTCGTTGGACTGGAGAGTGTGAAGGTGAATGTTTAAACCCGTGATGAAACTCTGGCTTCCTTTCATATTCAATCTTTTCAACCCTGCTGTTCAGTACACAGAAATAATAATTGAAAGAAGGCTAAACATGAAGCCATTGCTACTCTGTGTAAATATATGTACTAAAGAATAAACCAAGACCTTGAAAGTATTGTGGCCTCTAGCTCACTATCCAGATGCTAGAACTCAGGTTTCACCATCTCTTTGTCTAGTAACAGTGTCTTCAACTTCTAGTACTTTCTGTGTATAATTTGTGTATGTGCTCAGACACTAACCCACGAACAATGCTCACAAGTGCTCAAGCAGTTCCAGAACTTTTCCTTAGCCATGCTTGTGTTCTAATTGACTTATGGGCCTCAGTTCCTTTGTTTCTACCCACTAGCTGTCATGATACCACTATTGATTCCCCGAAACCCAACAGCTTACTACTGCCAGGGAAAGGGTGCCCAGATGTGATAAGCTAGTCACCACTACCACCAATTTTTCTGCCAGATCCTATAATTAATGTCACATTTCATACCTCCAATGAAAACATTTGCTCCTAGGCAATGATGGTAAAGGTCACTTGATATAGAAATTCTAAAAAGTCACTCAGGAGGTAAAAGTTGACTGAAAAACCATAAAAACAGAGTAAAGAGGATGAAAGTGGGAAAGAAGGTTATGAACCAAAGATTCTGATAATTGTTCACTTATTCAACAAGGCATTCTGAGTATCTACCATGCTCTAGCCACTGGGGAAATTAGAACATTTTATCTGCTAAATGCAAACTCTTAGAACCAGAAGGGGAGATATGTTGTGTATTTCCATTACATTGAGCTGGGTGGCATAATAAAATTTGATCAACTTTGTGAAGATATCACTTCTGATATATCTGAAAGTCACTAATTGTACAACAGACTATGTAGTAAAAATACATGCCTATATACTATAATCTACATAATAAACATATACATTTCAACTTATTAATGGATATTTGTGAAGAACGTTGCTCTAAATAGAGATGTTGGAAAAAGAGAAAACATATATATATATATATATATATATATATATATATATATATATATATATGTGTGTGTGTGTGTGTGTGTGTGTGTGTGTGTGTGTGTGTGTGTGTGATCTATTTAAATATGTTAACAGAAAATATATACATGTCTATATGTAAACAAATATAGTATGTATACACACAAAAACACAAACACACACACACAGAGAAAGAGAGAACCCTGTCATATCTGTTTGTATTTATGTGTGGGTTTCTTTTTATATGTTAAAGGCACCATTAGAAACAATGAATTCATGAAATTCTTAGGCAAATGGATGGAGCTGGAGAATATCATATTAAGTGAGGTAACCCAGACTCAAAAGATGAATCGTGGTATGCACTCACTAATAAGTGGATATTAACCTAGAAAATTGGAATACCCAAAACATAATCTATACATCAAATGAGGTACAAGAAGAACGAAGGAGTGGCCTCTTGTTCTGGAAAGACTCAGTGAAGCAATATAGGGCAAAACCAGAACAGGGAAGTGGGAAGATTTGGGTGGGAAAACAGGGGGAGGGAAGAGGGAAGGGGGCTGATGGGACTTTCGGGGAGTGGAGGTCTAGAAAAGGGGAAATAATTTGAAATGTAAATAAAAATATATCGAATAAAAAAAAGAATTGAAAAAAAATACTTCCCTAAAAAAAAAAAAAAAAAAAAAAAAGAATCTACTCTTAGTAGGGCAAGTTCATTGGCCTCAGGGACCAAGACTAGGGATGTCTCCATGGGGAAGCCAGGGTGGGGACATAGAGGAAGGAAAAAGAAAGAAAGAAAGAAAGAAAGAAAAGAAAGAAGAAAGAGAGAAAGAAAAAAGAAAGAAAGAAAGAAAAAAGAAAGAAGGAAGGAAAGAAAGAAGGAAAGAAAGAAACAAACAAACAAACAAACAAACAAAGAGGGATGTATGCATAGAGAGAGAGAAGAAAAGAAGAAAACCAGTCCAGAATGTCTGGATTATAATAGGGAGGAGCCTGTGGGGTTAGGGCAGCCCAACTCCTGAGCTGGAAAATTCAGTGTTCAGGTCAAGGTATGCCAGGTAGAGACTGAGGGATGTTGGGAGAAGCTAGAGGCCAGGTCTGCTTTGTTATGTAAAATATTCACCTCAGTCTTTGTCCTAGGGTCTAAAACCAAACATCCCAGACTTGTTGATTATAAATTAGTAAGGGGCGCTGTAGTCAATCATCCATGACTTCTTCCTTCTGACATTGGGGTGCAGTTTTGTAGTGTGGGCAAAAAGCTGGAAGTCTGCCACTTCCTGGAGGAACTGGTTATTTTTCTGCTCTCCAGGATATTGGGACCATATTGGGATAGCAGTGTGTAAGCCCAGTCAAAGTAGTTTGTGAGGCCAGAACACCTGTTGGTAACTGTGTTGGAGCTTTCCTGGATGCAGGTCCTGAGAAAACATCTGGATGCTAGGGACAGAAAATAGAACTTGAAGGAGAAAAACTTTTGTGGGTGTACATTTGGTCTTGGAGGTCAGAAGAGGGGTAGGGGTTCCCAGGACCAGGAAAACGGAAACAGATCGCATGCTCAGGAATGGGCAGGTGGGGAGGGAAACAGGAGGGAAAGTAATTGATAGTACTTACTTTGAGTCCATTTGACCTATGAGAGGCACACCCAAATGCATTCTCTGAAGCTTACAAGAATCTTTTAAAGTTTATAAAAAAGGTAAATCCTTCATAACTTGCATTTACCAGCCACCAAACACTTTTCTAGATCTTCAAACAGTTTGATAGAAGGTTTTATATTCTTGGATTTTACATAAACTTTTCCTATCCAATAATTTAGCATGAGACACAGGTGGTTGATCACTAGGTTCAAACCCCTCAGAGAGCTGTGAAGGGTAAATCTAAATGTCAGTTGAAATGACAGTTACCCATTATCCAGACAGTCATCCCCCTAGGCTCCTATGATGTCCTATGATGTCAATGGATTCATTGGGGACACAGGTCTAGGTCCCAGGGCAGGATCAATCTTCAGCAACCAGACACATCGAATCTGAGAGGCCTTCCTGTAGAGGAAGAACTTGGAAGGTTGGCTTTGTCTTGACTTAAGCAATGTGAGACGTGTCTGGTGTCCCTGTTTGTCCAATTCAGGCTTGGCCTCATTAGCAGGCAAAGCAATTGAGCAGTCTTTCTTAGTGGTAATCATACCATAATCCAGGTGGAGCATCTCTTGATGTGTCTGTATCTTCTTGGAGACCTTACAGATGTCACTGCTAGGATTTGGAGTCTCTGTCTATCATTTTAAGCATTTTAATATTTTAAATGCCATATATACCAGGTCTCTGACAGGTTTGAGTCCAATACCTACTAAGCATATCTAAGTTAGACAACTTATGTCTGTTTGTAGTTATCTGCTCTAAACTGTACATCTAGCAAATACAAAGCAGGAGGTTACATAAAACTTAAGACTTAACTGCATCAGTTCTCAACATGACTTTAAATATAATTCTGAACACATTAAAGAATAAAAACTGGGGAAGACCCTAGAGGACATGGGCACAGGGGAAAAGTTCCTGAATAGAACACCAATAGCTTATGCTCTAAGATCAAGAATTGACAAATGGGACCTCATAAAACTACAAAGTTTCTGTAAGGCAAAGGACACCATCAAAAGGACAAAACGTCAACCAACAGACTGGGAAAGAATCTTCTCCAACCCTAAGTCCGACAGAGGGCTAATATCTAATATATACAAAGAACTCAAGAAAGTAGAACCCAGAGATCCAAATAACCCCATTAAAAAGTGGGGTACGGAGCTAAACAAAGAATTTTCACATGAAGAACTTCGGAGAGCTGAGAAACACCTTAAGAAATGTTCAACATCATTAATTATTAGGGAAATGCAAATCAAAACAACCCTGAGATTTCACCTCACACCAGTCAGAATGGCTAAGGTCAAAAATTCAGGAGACAGCAGGTGTTGGCGAGGATGTGGAGAAAGAGGAACACTCCTCCACTGCTGGTGGGATTGCAAGATGGTGCAACCACTTTGGAAATCAGTCTGGCGGTTCCTCAGAAAACTGAGCATGTCACTTCATGAGGACCCTGTTATACCACTACTGGGCATATATCCAGAGGATTCTTCAGCATGCAATAAGGACACATGCTCCACTATGTTCATAGCAGCCCTATTTGTAATAGCCAGAAGCTGGAAAGAACCTAGATGTCCTTCAACGGAGGAATGGATACAAAAAATGTGGTATATTTACACAATGGAGTACTATTCAGCCATTAGAAACAATGAATTCATGAAATTCTTAGACAAATGGATGGAGCTGGAGAACATCATACTAAGTGAGGTAACCCAGTCTCAAAAGATCAATCATTGTATGCACTCACTGATAAGTGGATATTAGCCTAGAAACTTTGAATACCCAGGACATAATCCACAAATTAAATGATGTCCAAAAAGAATGGAGAAGTGGGCCCTGGTTCTGGAAAGACTCAGTGCAAGAGTATAGGGGAATTCCAGAAGAGGGAAGTGGGAAGGGGTGGATGGAAAAATAGGGGGACGGAAGAGGGTTTATGGGACTTGCGGGGAGTGGGGACCCAGAAAAGGGGAAATCATTTGCAATGTAAATAAAAATAAATAAATAAATAAAAAGAATATGATCATTTATAAGGCTACTTGTTATAAACTTGTATTTTTGTAGTTACAGTAGCTTTTATGATACTAGAACCAAAACACCTCTATTTAAAAGTATCTTTTGGAGCCCTGTTGCTCCGCTCATGTACCATGTTGTTGCCCTTAAGAGGGATGGTAGTAAAGCCATAATTTGACCCTCTTTAACCCAAAGTCAAGATGGCAGTAAGTTAAGTACTATTTACTCAGTGCATACTTTCTTCGTCCTGATGCATTCTAAATGTGATTTAAATGAGCAGGCTGGTAGCTCACCATCACCTTTTGACATCACAGCTTCTGGTGCTGCTGCAGCCACTGAAGCAGGACATACAGGTGGACAGGTAGGAGGTGGGGGAGGGAGGGGCTAGGTGGTGCCTGGTAGGAAGAGAGAAAGGGACACAGTTGCATAGAAAGAAGAGAGATATGTATTTTATATATGTAGAAATAAATAGGTAATAAAAATAGAAACATAGATGAACAGATAGATGATAGATATAGATAGATATATAGATAGATGATAAAGGAATGACAGATAGTCAGACAAAGAATGTAGATACAATGAGGGAATTCTTAGAAGGAAGACGTTGTCATGTATAAACCTTCATCTCTCCATTGTAGAGGAAGTACCATTTGTACATTTCCACCTACCCAGGAACAAAACACAAAGGTCACCAAGACACTTAACAATACCCAGTTCTGAGGGATATAATTTAAATATTGCATTACTTGATACCAAAACATCAAGAAGCAATGACTGATGAACAGACTTCAGAAAATGGTTCTGCCAATCAACAGATTTTGGGGTTCTGGAACCTTTCTTGCATTTCTCTATTTCTACAATCTCTGTAGAAAACCGGACCTATCCACAGGGTTTGAATTCTCATATGGATGTGCTTTTAGTGATAAATTTCTCCCAATCTATATTAACTTTTCAGTGTACTATTTGTTTGATGCATCTGACTGTAAACTTTTACATGAAAGCTCTAGGAACATCAACTCAAATGAGCATAATGCTTTCTTAGTGACCTCTGCACAGGCTTCCCCATGTCTCATAGGCTCCCTTAGTTATGTTTCAAGGTTAAAATTGCATGCTACCATCTTAATGTCACATTTACATAAATAGTCATATAGATAGTCATATATGTGAAGAAATTTAGTAGTATATAACTTATATCAATAGTTATATAGATAGTCATAAATATGTGAAGAAATTTAGACTTACCACCCAGTATCCATTGCTAAATCCATGTTTTCCTTGGTCATTGGCTAAATTTCCTGTTTTAGCTACATATGTATTTGTCTTCCACTGTATATACAGAGCCATACATCTTTGATGGACCCTCTAGAAAACAGGAGAACTGAGAAGTTTCCAGAGAAAACTTGCCAAATGTTCCTTTCCCCCAAAATTCTATGTTAATTTCTTTTTGATATTTTGATATGGGTATATTTTGAGAGGTGGGAATGGAGAAGTCCGTCTGTCAGGACCCCAAGATATTTTATCAAAAATACTACTGTTTAGCTAAATTGCCATGATGCCATAAATGTGTGTCTATACCCACAAGCAAATGCTACTCCCCAGTTTTAGTTAAAGAAGACTGTCTTTGCAAAGAAAATGTGGAAATCCTATGATTCAAAGATGTGGGTGGTGCTGAGAATAATTGGTGGTTGAATGCTAAACAGGACATCTATACCACTTACACTATAGCTCAGAGAACATTGAAAAAGAGGAAACAGAAATAATGCAAGAGTCATGAGACAAGGAGAAAGGCTGTGGGGTGGTTTTTTTCTGGACATTGCAAACCAAGAATAGACTTGTCCTCACAACATCTATAAATGTTTCCAATGGACATGTATGAAATTTTTAAAGAATAAATAATAGCAGGATCTTCTGGAAGTGAGGTGCCCAGTTTTCAGAGGAACCGCCAGATTGCTTTCCAGAGTGGTTGTACCAATTTGCAACCCCACCAGCAGTGGAGGAGTGTTCCTCTTTCTCCACACCCTCTCCAACACCTGATGTCTCCTGAATTTTTAATCTTAGCCATTCTGACTGGTGTAAGATGAAATCTCAGGGTTGTTTTGATTTGCATTTCCCTAATGACTAATGAAGTTGAGCATTTTTTAAGATGCTTCTCTGTCATCCGAAGTTCTTCAGGTGAGAATTCTTTAACTCTGTACCCCATTTTTTAATAGGGTTGTTTGGTTTTCTGGAGTCTAACATCTTGAGTTCTTTATATATATTGGATATTAGCCCTCTATCTGATGTAGGATTGGTGAAGACCTTTTCCCAATGTGTTGGTTGCCGATTTGTCCTCTTGATGGTGTCCTTTGCCTTACAGAAACTTTGTAATTTTATGAGGTCCCATTTGTCAATTCTTGCTCTTAGAGCATACGCTATTGGTGCTCCTGGGCATATACCCAGAGGATTCCCCACCATGTAATAAGGATACATGCTCTACTATGTTCATAGCAGCCCTATTTATAATTGCCAGATGCTGGAAAGAACCCAGGTATCCCTCAACAGAAGAGTGGATGCAAAAAATGTGGCATATCTACACAATGGAGTACTATTCAGCCATTAGAAACAATGAATTCATGAAATTCTTAGGCAAATGGATGGAGCTAGAGAACATCATACTAAGTGAGGTAACCCAGACTCAAAAGGTGAATCATGGTATGCACTCACTAATAAGTGGATATTAACCTAGAAAACTGGAATACCCAAAACATAATCCACACATCAAATGAGGTACAAGAAGAAAGGAGGAGTGGCCCCTGGTTCTGGATAGACTCAGTGAAGCAGTATTCGGCAAAACCAGAACGGGGAAGTGGGAAGGGGTGGGTGGGAGGACAGGGGAAGAGAAGGGGGCTTGCGGGACTTTCGGGGACTGGGGGGCTAGAAAAGGGGAAATCATTTGAAATGTAAATAAATTATATCGAATAAAAAAATTAAAAATTAAAAAAAAATTGGAACTCCATCAAACCGATGTTGGAGGAGAAACATGGTCAGGGACCTAGCTAGATCTGGTGAGGCAAGTATAGTTATGACCAAAATATAAATTATATGAAATTCTCAACGAACAAATATATTTTTGCCTTAAAAAAAAAGAATAAATAATATAGTTCAAAGACTTGAAGGTATCACTGTTAAAGCTGGAGAGATGGCTACATTGTTAAGGTAACTTACTGCCCTTGAAGAAAACTACGGGTTGGATCGCAGCACCCACATGACTATTCGTAACCATGTGTAGTTCCAGTCCTGGGAGATACAACACCTTTCTCTGGCCATCTTGCTCATCCTAAAGGGTAGGAAATCCTGTAAGCAGCACACTGGTACTGGTTAACTGCAGCCTTTTCAGATCAGGAAAATGATTCAATTTATGATTCAATTTAGATACTGTATTAATATTACTACTGCCCTTACATGATGTGGTAGTACACACACACACACACACACATACACACTCATACCACTCTTCTTTTTTAGACAAGATTTTCTGAGAATTTTCTTACAAATGCAATTCCTAGTTGTGATGGTTTATATATGCTTGGCCCAGGGAGTGGTATATTAAGAGGTGTGACCCTGTTGGAGTAGGTGTGGGCTTGTTGGAGTAGGTGTGTCACACTGGATGTAGACTTTAAGACCCCCCCAGGGCCCTTCAGGAGATGTAGAACTCTAAGCTTCTCCTGCATCATGCCTGCCTGGATACTTCCATGTTCCTGCCTTAATGATAATGGACTAAACCTCTGAACCTGTAAGCCAGTCCCAATTAAATGTCCTTATAAAAGTTGCCTTACCCATAGTGTCTGTTCACAGCAGTAAAACTCTAAGTAAGACATCAGTTTACATATTCAGAATCTTTAAAATCTGATGTGTTCCCATAACTAAGATGATATTAGAAGGTTCTGATGGAAGTGGTCTCTGGACCACCTTCTATAAAATACTTGATTATAGTTCATATAGAGTTTGGCCCCATAATGACTTCTTTAACTGAGATAATTACTTTTATAGCCATGTCTTCAGTGGTTATGTAGGCAGAAATATCAGTGAACAAAATTAAAGATAATAGAGAAACTTCCATTCTTTTCTAGGCTTTCAGCAATTGAATATCTTCTGAAAGGAAGCTTTATCAGTCCTGTAAAGACTCAAATTTTTGTTAACAAATCGACCACCCTGAGATTAAGCAAATCTCCTGGGATACCTTGATCCTTCTGCTATCACGGCATTTAAGGAAATTGCTGTCTAGAGTCCTAGAAGATGGATAAAAAAATACATTAATGTTACACCTTAAAAAGAGACATTTGCATTAAACATTCTATCTAGGTGTACTCACTAGAAGAATGTTAATCATTATGGGGAGCTGTTTTGAACAGCTCTTGAATTTAAGGACTACACTCAAGCATTTAAAATAAAGAAGATATGTCCATGATGGCAGCTACTAGAGGAGGACTGTTGCACATAAATTACACAACAATAAAATCACACACACATACACACACATATATGTATATATGTATATATATATATAGCCAAAACATTAATAAGACATAATGATGCTAGTAAATAAAAATCTCTTGAATATTAGATGTTTCATTAGCAGAAAAACTGTCAAATTCTATTGTGTCTGTGTTCATAAACAGAAAGCATATATATATATGTATATGTATATATATATATATATATGTAGTCAATGTATGAAAAAACATTTTATCCCACTATTGAAAAAGAGTAAATACCAATTTTAATAATAGTAAAATATTGTGCTAGGATTTAACTACTAATAATATCTAAATGTAGTAAAACCCAGGATTTGAAGTTGGCGTGTTCATTTTGGGGGAAATTATTAATAAGATTTTTTCCTTCACTAAACATGACATTGCTGTAATGACCTTAGGCTATGGAGATACTAAATGAACAATGTTTTTTTTAAAATAGCTTAGAATTATTTCTTTGCTTTGACACAGAAAAATACTCAGAAAATCATTTTGAACAAGGAGGTCTCTACTACATGTATGTGTGTATATCAAAAGTAGTCCAAACATCCTATTAAGTAAGTAGAATTTTAGAATACATAGAGACATGGAAAAGTATTGTCCTATTTTATCATATGTTTGACTGAGAAGATGGTTTATGAAGACTGTGTATGTTAGAATAATTTTGTGTATGAAGTACATAAATTCATGTCTATACATATAGACATATATATGGGTGAAAGTCTACAATATTATTATTCATCAAGTTACAAATACAATATTGTCTTTTAATTGTTACTAGTTTAATCTGTTCTCTAATTTTTCCAAACAAAAACATTAATATAGTTTCTCTCAAATAACTATATTTGACTAATATATAAAGAAGAAAATATTGTGCTTCATCCTATCTTTTTGATACATGCATACAAGGTAATTCTATTTTATTTAAGCCCCAACCACCTTTTCTTGTTTCCCTATGTCTTCATAATGATCAGAAACCACCTAAAAATTCACTTTTCTACTTTAAAAAAAAATACTTTTCAAAATATATTTACATATTTACAAATGTTGTTCCCTCTCAAGGTTCCCAGTCACAGAATCCCTCCCCATCTACTTCCTCTCTGAGAAGGTGGGTCACCCCTTGGTATCCCGCACCCTGGCATATCAAGTGCATTCTTTCCCATAAGACAGCCATGGTGATTGTGTTGCCACATATAGGCCGGGGAATCTTTCCAGCCTGTCTATGTTCTTAGGTTGGTAGTTCAATCTCCGATAGCTCCCAGGGATCCAGGTTAGTTGACTCTGCTGGTCATCCTGTGGGCTTCCCATCCCCTTCACGACCTTCAATTCCACCCCCCCAACTCTACAAAAATTGCTGCTAACCTCTGTCCGATGTTTGGCTGTGAGTCTCTAGTCCTGTTTCAGTCTGCTGCTGTGTGGAGCCTTGCAGAGGATAGTTATGATAGGTTCCTATCTGCAAGCATAACAAAGTATGTTAATAATGTCACGCTTGGCCCCTGCCCATGGGATAGGTTTCAACTTGGGCCTGTTATTGGTTGGCAATTCCTTCAAGCTCTGCTGCATCATTGTGTCTGCATTTCTTTGAGACAGGACAAATTTGGGGTCACAAATTTTGTGGGTAGGTTGTTATTTATTCCTCAACTGGCAGTCTTGTCTGGATATAGGAGGTGGCCTTCTCAGATTCCATGTCTCCAATGTTAGACATCTCAGCTCAGGTCCAACAGATTAAGACCTGAGAGCCTCCCCCATCCTAGGTCTCTAGACTTCCTAGAGATTCACACCAGCAGGTCTGGATTTCCATTCATTTTTCTGGCCCTCTGGCCATCTCTCCTGCCTCCCTAGGCTACTGATGCTATTCCACATTCCCTTCTCTTTGCCCTCTCCCACCTAGTTCTCTTTCTTCCATATGCCTCCTATGACTATTTTGTTTCTCCTTCTAAGTGTGATTCTAGCATCCTGGCTTATGCCTTCCTTCATGTTTAACTTCTTTGCTTATGTGAGGTGAATCATGGATATTCTGTACTTTATAGCTAATATTCATTTACCAGTGACTACATGCCATGCATGTCTTTTGGTTCTCAGTTACCTTACTCAGGATCACATTTTTTAGTTCCATCCAATTGCCTGCAAAATTTATTAGGTCCTTGGTTTTAACAGCTGAATAGCATCCCATTGTGTAAATGAACCATATTTTCTGAATCCATTCTCCAATTGAGAAACATCTGGGTTGTTTTCAGTTCTTGGATATTGTAAATGAAATTGCTATGAACACAGGAGAGTACATGTCCTTGTGGTATGGTGGATCATCTTTTGGTTGTATGTACTGGAACAATATAGCTGGGTCTTCAGGGAAAATATTTCCAATTTTCTGAAATCAGCCAGATTGATTTCCAAACTGATTATAAAACTTTTCAAACCACAAACAATGGAGGAATGCTCCCTTTTCTCCACATCCTCTTCCACATCCTCCTCCATAGATCAGAAATCCTGAACAGAACACTAATCTGATTGATATAAGGTGGAATCTCAGGGTCATTTTGATTTTGTATTTGTCTGATGACTAAGCATCTTGAACATTTCTTTAAGTGCTCCTCCACCTATTGAGATTCCTCTGTTGAGGATTCTGTCCAGCTTTGTGTCACATTTTTAATTGGGATATCTGAATTGTTGGAGTCTAACTTTTTGAGTTCTTTATATACTTCTGATATTAGCCCTCTATTGCATCTAAGGTTAGTCATGATCTTTGCACAAACTATAGGCAACTGTTTTGTCTTATGGACAGTGTCCTTTGCCTTACGTATACTTTAAAGTTTCATGAGGTCCCATTTATTACTTGTTGATCTTAAAGCCTGAGCCATTGGTGTTCTGTTCAAGCAATTGTCCCCTGTACCAATGTGTTCCAAGTTATTTACTACATTCCCTCTATTAGACTTCGTGTACTCTGCTTTACATTGAGGTCCTTGACCCACCTGGACTGCAGTTTTGTACAGGGTGTTGAGTATGGATCTATTTGCTTTCCTCTACATGAAGATATCCAGTTAGACGAGCACCATTTATTGGACCTATCCATTGTATGGTTTGGCTTCTTTGTCAAAAATCAAGTGTCCATAGGTATGTGTGTTTATTTCTCAGTCTTCAATTCTATCCCATTAATCAACCACTCTGCCTGTGTAGCAATATCATTAAAATTTTATTAATATTGCTCTGTAGTACAGCTTTAGGTCAGAGATGGTGATTCATTCTGAAGATCTTTTATTGTTCAAGATTGTTTTAGCTATCCTGATTTTTATGTTTCCATATGAAGTTGAGACTTGCTCTTTCAAAGTCTGTAAAGAAACTGCTGGAATTTTGATGGAGATTGCATTGAATCTGTAGATTGCTTTTGCTAAGGTGGCCATTTTCACTATGTTAATTTTGAGCCAATACATGAGCATGGGCAATTTTACCATCTTCTGCTATTTTCTTCAACTTCTTTCTTCAGGGAGTTGAAGATATTGATCTTTCCCTTGTTTGGTTAGAGTTACACCATGGTATTTTATATTATCTTTGGCATCAGTGTGGTTTCCTAATTTCTTTATCTGCTCACTTAACATTTGTATAAATGAGGGCCATTGGTTTCTCAGTGTTAATTTTATATCCAGCCACATTGCTGAAGTTGTTTGTCAGCTCTTGGAGTTCGCTGGTAGAATTTTGAGGATCTCTTATTTATACTATTATGCTATCCATGAATAGTGACACCTTGACGTCTTCCTTTCCAAATTGTAACCCCTTTATCTTCCTTTGTTGTCTTATTGCTCTAGCTACAACATCGAGTACTATTTTGAATAGATAGGGAGAGAGTGAGTAGCCTTGTCTTGTCCCTGATTTTATTAGGATTGCTTCAAATCTCTCTCCATTTAATTTGATGTTTGATACTGGCTTGTTGTATATTGTTTTGATTATATTTCATTATGGACCTTGAATCTCTTATCTCTCCAAGACCTTTGAACATGAAAAGGGTGTTGGAATTTGCCAAAGGCATTTTCAGCATCTAATGGGTTGATCATATGATTTCTCTTTCAGTTTTGTTGTCATCGTTGTTGTTGTTGTTGCTATTGCTGTTGTTGTTTTCTTTTTAAAAGAGGGGATTACATTTGTGGATTTTCATATATTGAACCATTCCTGGGTTGAAGCCTACTTCACCATGCTAAATAATGATTTTGATGTATTTCTATAGTCAGTTTGCAAGAATTTCATTGAGTATTTTTGTGACAATATTCACAATGAATTGGCTGAAGTTCTCATCCTTTGTTGAGCCTTTGTATGATTTAGGTATCAGGATGACTATGGATTCAGAATGAATTAGGCAGTGTTCTTTCTGTTTCTATTGTGTGGAATAGTTTGAGGATTATTGGTAATAGTTCTTCTTTGAAAGTCTGGTAGAATTCTGCACTAAAACCAACTTGGGCTTTGTACATGCGCATGTGTGCACATGTGTGTGTGTGTGTGTGTGTGTGTGTGTGAGAGAGAGAGAGAGAGAGAGAGAGAGAGAGAGAGAGAGAGAGAGAGAGAGAGAGACTGTTTCTATTTCCTTGGGGGTTAAGGGACTGTTTAGATAGTTTACCTGATCTTGGTTATTTAACTTTGGAAAATGATATCTGTCTAGATAATTATCCATTACATTTAGATTTTCCAGTTTTGTGGGGTACAGGTTTTTGAAGAAATACCTAATGATTTTTTTGAATTTTCTTAGTTTCCTCTGTTATGTCTCACTTTTAATTTTGGAAATTGTTTATTTGGATACTATCTTTGTGCCTTTTAGTCAGTATGGCTAAGAGTTCATCTATCTTGTTGATTTTTTTCAAAGAACCAGTTCTTGGTTGAGTTGATTCTTTATGTTGTTCTCTTTGTTTCTAGTTGTTTGATTCAGCTCCGAGTTTAAATATTATAGAGAATAACCAAAAGCCTTGGAAATAGTCTGTGATGTTAGGGAGGTGTCTATGGGTCCTTTTTATCCAATGACTGGATGAGATATAATCAATCCCTGAACCTTGGTAATATAAGATGTCTATTTGGGGACTGTCTCCCCATTTTATAGTCACTTCATTTAAATTTCTTACATATACATTATATATTTTTATAATATATAATTCCTTACCTATATTATATAAGTATTATATAATAACTTACATTTATTGTATAATATATGTAAGGAATTTAAATGAAGTCAATATATAAATGGGTGTCAATATATTATATAGTATAATATATACTTTCCATATATATGTATGCATATATATTGTTTAGTTTTTAAAATGTTGCAACGATCTCTAAGTTCTCAAATAAACCCTATTTAATTTATTCAATCAAATTTTCATATTTTGCCTAAATTCTAGTCCAATATTCTGGTAAGGAGGGTTGAATATTTTTGCATATAATATATTTTTCTTTAATATTTTGTAGAACCTTTATCTGCTTTCAGTATAAGATAGTATTATTTTCATAAAATTAGAAAATGTTCTCTTATTTATTTCTAAAAGTCACACATAGTTGATGTTAACTGTCCAGAATTCTCCAGTAATAATTATGTAGAATTCTCTAGTAAAGTTATTTACTCCTAAATCTTTCTCTTTCAAGAATTTTACAATTTATAATTCGAGTTCTTTAACAATTGCCAGATCAGTGGGGAAGTTCATACTTTTCAAGAAAGTAGACTTTTTATTTGAAGGAATAGATTTATGTATAGATACTCATTTATGGTTTTCCCTCATGTCTTAGCTTTCTATGACACTGAAGCAAATGAACTAAAGTCTATAGAGTCTAAACATCTTTGACTTATTTCCACATGGTATGACATGGCCCCATTTAAGCTGTTATTGGTGCCATACTCTCTCTAGGAGGCCTAAGAAAGAATGCAGACTAAGCCCCTCTCAACTTCCAATGGCATTCCTTGTCCCATGACTGTAACACTCTGCCCTGCTATAGTCATTTCATTGTCTGTTTTTCATGTATGTCTAACTTACCTTTTATAAAGGAACTGTTTTGAAGATGTAGGATGATCTTTTCATTTGGGGATCCTTAAATTCATTGTATCTGCCAGGCCAGGATACTTTCTCCAGTAAGAAACATTTATAGGTGATTGGTATCATTGTAAGAATTAGTATCTAATATTTTGGTGAATATAATTCAACCTACTGCATTTTACATTACCTTATTTGTTTCTGGTTCTACTAGGCACTGCCCTTCTCCCTATCCTCATGTCTTTCTTCTGTCAGTCTTATAGATAGGTATCATTGCATTCTTCCTTTCAAAGATCAGCTCTTTGTTGAATTGACATATTATCCTATCACTTGTAATTTCACTTAGTTTTTCTTTTTATTTATTCTATATTACTTGCTTTAGGTTTAATTTTATCCTATGTTTTTGTTCTTTTGAAACAGAGGTTATATATTAAACGTTACATAAAATATATTTATAACTAATAATTAGAAAGCATATATGGTGCTTTCAATAGAGATATGTATTTTGATTCTCACATAAGATGAATATAAATCTGTCTCCCAAAATATTTTTTGGTATTAGGAGCTTACAAATTCCTTTATACCTATAAAATCTGTGCAGTACATTCCTTCTATTTGTACTCACTTTGTTGCAGAATAACACAGCAGATCTACTCCTATCAAACTATAACTTAGTACCCTGCCATTAACCTTTGCCTCCCACCACCCCTACCACATCACTACTCTCTACAGGCTTCAGGAACCACTGCTCTTCCCCAACTCATATGATCAGCTTTCTTGCATTCTATAGAAAAGTGAGATCATGCACTTCTTATCCTTCTGTGTCTGACTCGCTTTACCAAACATGATCTCCCCATTCCTAGGGCCTTTTAGTGTGAAACTTCTATTATTTATTTGAGATATTTCCTATGTTATATGTGTGTCAATTTCCACAAATTCCCCTCCCACTAAAGACTCGTCAGTATTCTGAATATCTATCAGATAGTGGTTTATTTTGTAGCTCACATACCTGATTTTCTTGTAAGAATTTATCTTCAATCCTGCTATACCACTCCTGGGCATATACCCAGAGGATTCCCCACCATGTAATAAGGATACATGCTCTACTATGTTCATAGCAGCCCTATTTATAATTGCCAGATGCTGGAAAGAACCCAGGTATCCCTCAACAGAAGAGTGGATACAAAAAATGTGGTATATCTACACAATGGAGTACTATTCAGCCATTAGAAACAATGAATTCATGAAATTCTTAGGCAAATGGATGGAGCTAGAGAACATCATACTAAGTGAGGTAACCCAGACTCAAAAGGTGAATCATGGTATGCACTCACTAATAAGTGGTTTTTAACCTAGAAAACTGGAATACCCAAAACATAATCCACACATCAAATGAGATACAAGAAGAAAGCAGGAGTGGTCCCTGGTTCTGGAAAGACTCAGTGAAACAGTATTTGGCAAAACCAGAACGGGGAAGTGGGAAGGGGTGGGAGGGAGGACAGGGGAAGAGAAGGGGGCTTACGGGACTTTCGGGGAGTGGGGGGGGGCTAGAAAAGGGGAAATCATTTGAAATGTAAATAAATTATATCGAATAAAAAAAAAGAAAAAAAAAAAGAATTTATCTTCAATTCCTTATATACTTAGAAGCATCTCATGACATTTCAGCTAATGTGCTACTAAGTACTTTTAAATTGTACCATTATTTTGCATTTGTTGATGGATATCTTAGGCATTTATGTCCTATCTTTATATGGATGTGCATTCTGCTCATTGGTAGAGTGTTCCACGGTTGTCAAAGAGATCCTATTGTTAGTAATAGTTTGATTTCTATAAGTTTTATTTCTTCTATAGTTTTGCTAATTTTCTGGTTATTTTACCAATGGCTGAGAAAAATATTGAGTCTCTAATTATGATTGGAGAATTATCTATTTCTCTTGACATTTCTATCTATAAATTGCATAAGTTGCATATTCCATTGCTTGGCCCACAAAAATACATAAATACAAAAAAACACAAAGATACCATCTGACTTACTGAGAATGATCTTATTTTTTTAACATCTCTTTTTGTCTCTGACTTTCTTCTTCCCTCTCCTCCTTCTTCCTCTCCTCCTTCCTTCTCCTCCTTGAACACCTCCTTCCCCATCTTCCTATCATCCTTTATCTTCCCATTTTACATGATATAATATAGAACACAATCCCCACACATATTCCCTGTATGTCTTTTAATGATCTTGGCCCTGGAGTGTATATCTATCTAGGTTCTAATAGTGTTGCCATCCAAGACTACATCAAGAAGTACAACCCTTACTTACACAACTTGCACACAATCCTCCCCTTGTGTACCATTTCTTTAAAAGATCAAGTAGAAGCAGTTTTATCTTTATTCCTTCTTTAGCCTGCTTCCATGAAACCTGACATTTTGTGGGAAACAGTCCTGATCCCTGATGACAAACAGAGTCTGCTTGTTAAGAGATTGCAGTAACCTTGCTGTCTCCTTATCAGTCCCCTTGCCACCCTGTTTCTGCAACTGTCTCTGCAGTTATCTAACTCCAAAGAATTCTAAGAAGGCACAGCACATACAGATTAACTCACTAACCCTGGCACAGAGAGAGCAGCTAAATGAGTGACTAATTCTAGTGAGTCACTATAAAGAGAGTCAGGTAGCAAGTGGAACAGGTGAATATGAGGGCAGAGGGGTTAGAGGGAAAGAAGAGGTCACAGGGGACAAATGGTGCACTCTATAAAGGTGACTCAAGGAATAGAAGAACTACTTCAATTCGTGTTAAACATCATTTCATTTTCTAAACTAATACATTTTACAATTTGGCTTTTCATCTTGACTTGAACATGAACAATATTTGAAATGACAAATTTCAAGGGAGCATGATTTAATTGTTCAACAGATTAGGCCAGTCTCCAAATGTCATTTGCTTCAGTCTTCTGCCTGCTGGACCCACTTTGATGCTCAGTAGACGTTAATATCAGGGCCCTGGAATACTTGCAACTCTTAAGATCTGAAGTGGCTCAGAAGGGATTTTTTTCCTTGACACTTGAACTTCACCAGTCAGCCTTCCTTTCTCTATAGATTTCAAATACAGGCACCATGTATGGTATTTGCTTTTCTGCTTCTGGTAGCTTCTGTCTCAGTGAAAATCAACAAACAATTAAAGGCTTGAACTGAATTTCAACAGCATTTCCAAGGAGATCTTTTGAAATTTATTTGATTCTGTTTGTAGTAGAGGATGAGTTCCCACCCCAGCCCTCCCTGATTTATCCTGGCTAGTTTCCAGGTAATCTCAGATTTAAATATCAGATCAGGGATTTAATGCCCACCCCTGTTCTTCACTTATAAATCACAGCCACAAAATCTTTCATTATTCTGTTCTCCTACCTTGTAACTAGCTAAGCATGGGAAGTAGTTGTAATCTTCAGACCCTTTCATACTGTGACACATCAAGCTGAAAATACTGTCCTGAAGTGGTTGTATTCTTCTCATGATGAATGTGTTTCAAGAGAAGGATGATGTTGGATCTCATGTATTATCTATAAAGTGTAGTGTATATTTAAAGAATGTTGTTAAGAGGTAAAGTCCTTTTCATATTAATGAAGTCATTGCCATAAAATATTCTCAGTTGCTGTGGTGGCAGGTTTGATCTCAGGCATCCTCAGTGTTTCACTGTTTCTGTTGCTTTATTTTCTGACATAGGTTTCATGTATTTTAAACTCACTTCGGATTCCTGATATTCCTGCCTTATCCTCACAAGTGCTCTGACCATAAATTTGCATCATCATACCTAGCTTACAAAAATCATTTAAAATATGGTACCTTTAATAGGATTTCTTAGTTCTAAGAGCTTACAATATCTGCATTTTAGTTAAATAAAGTTCAAACACATAAATAAATGGAAAACTGAACATGAGTAGAATATACACAAACATGTACATTTTATAAATCTATTACAGTCTCATAGAGAACACAAACTAAAAGGTCACAACGATATATAAGGGAGGCTTGAGCTGAATCTGCAGGTCTTGAAACGCTGCTAAGATTACATGTCCAGTTGACCATTTTAGGAAAATGAATAGAAGACTCTTACTGTTTCTGGATTTGCTTTGAAGCACTGTAAAAACATGAAACCCACGTCTCAGGCAACTTGCCAAGTCATAACAGCCTTATGTAAACTGAAGACCAGGATCAAGAACTAAGACTCCCCAAATCCAGGGAGTGACTAAAGTCACAATCAGTGAAACATCCTTCGAGACAACCAAGTAAAATGGCTCTGAGTCTGTGGACAGTCAAAGCTCTGCTCAGCTGATTGGCAGCTATCTGACCTGGGGACATGACATGAGTCTGTTTTCCTATTTTTAATGTGGAAATTATTCTACACCAGCCTCCCCCTCCATCTATTCCAAATCCTTCTTTACAATGCAGGTTTATCCTTCCAACAGGGGGCGACACACACACAATTCAACCTTTTTTTTTTTTTTCCTGACATATTTTATCTCCTATGTGAAAGAAATTATTTTGCTTGGCTTTGGAAACAAGGCTTCCAGTAACCTTGTGATTTCTGTTGTTCGCACTACTGAAATATTATTTTGAGGTCAATTTTAAGGAACATTTTTGGAAGAAACGTGAATCACCAGGCAGAATCAGCCTCTAGCCTCTCTTCTGCCTTTCACCAAAACAAAAACAAACAAAACAAAACAAACAAACAAAATAGGTCAGACTCTTGATAAACAACCCATTCTACTTTAATTTTCTCCACAGAGTTGGGGAGGGCAATTTACTACATTAAAATAATTATATAGTAAAGTTTGTGGTTTTATTGTCCAAAAGGCTTGAATGAATATTGGCTGAACAGGTTTGTAGACTGTGGAACCTTAGAACTTTTAATGGGCCAATGCCATCTTATTACTCCAAACTATAAAATATTTATGTGCACAACTACCAGACCTATTGTATTTCAGAATACTCTTTTCTACAAAAGAAGTGTACAATAACTTGTGAGTCTTAGTTTAGGAAAAAAAATTAATGTAGTTGAATTCCAAATCCCTTCCAATTCTAGCATGTTAAAAGTTTACAAGAAGATCAAAAAATAGCTTTATCCACTGTTTCCTTCTTGGTTACCTTAATGACAAGAAAATTATTCTGTAGTTGATTACCATGAAATTTATTATTTACTTCCACTGAAACCACTTTTTAATCAATTAACAGAGGAAGGCAGTATTAGAATTATTAATGAGCAATTAATTAGAAGTTAAGGTACCACTAACCACAGCTTTCTAGTGCGGACTTGTCTGTCAGATGGCTTGGGAGTCTGATGGATATAGAAGCATAAGATGCTGTCACAATGATGAAACAACCAGAGCGGTAATAGATTTATCTATTTCTCCTTGGAGATTGTAATAGGATATGGAATTGTCCCACTGGTCTAGGTTCCTAAAGAAGATACCTCATAAAAAGAATATAGTTAGAGCAAGAAGAGTCATCTACTATGTCTGAACTACATGTTCCCAGAGTGGGCACATAAAATGTGTGTGTGTGTGTGTGTGTGTGTGTGTGTGTGTGTGTGTATTCATGTGATTTTATATGTGAAGCAAATCAAATGCACATACATACATTTAACACTTTGTCTATTGGACAAAACAACACAGGGTGATAGGAACGAGCCATGTCTGAGAACATTGAAGAGGGTATGGATAGCACCAGTCAGATGTCTCAGGGGGTGAAGACACTTGGAGCCAAGCATGATGATCGGCATTCAGTTCCTGAGAAGCACATATTGGAAGGAAAAAAAATCCTATAAGCTGTGCTCCGACCTTCCTATTCACACTATTGTATACAAACACAAATAAATGAGTGAGTAAAAGAAATAAATGTAAAAGGAATCACTTTTTAAAAAACTGAAAGGACAGTGATGGCAAGGCAGTCTTGCAGTCCTCTCAATTTAGAGGTCCCATGGAAGGAATATTTGGCCTTTACGCACAGACAGGAGAGCTGCTTCCATTAATGAGTTCATCTTTCTTGTCAGTGGGAAAGATCAGGAAAGAGAAAGTAACCAAGAGCCTCATATATATTAATACATTCCTGAAAACCCTTCACTCAGGAGAGTTGGAGGCCACCCCGGTCTATACACTTAAACACTCAAAGGAAAAAGAAAAGAAAAGAAAAGAAAAGAAAAGAAAAGAAAAGAAAAGAAAAGAAAAGAGAAGAGAAGAGAAGAGAAGAGAAGAGAAGAGAAGAGAAGAGAAGAGAAGAAAAGAAAAGAAAAGAAAAGAAAAGAAAAGAAAAGAAAAGAAAAGAAAAGAAAAGAAAATCTAGAGAACTTTCCAACCCCTGTAGTTCTTACAGAGGACCCAGTTTTAATTTCCAGTACCCACATGGCTCCTCACAAACAATCACAATTTTCTTTCCTGGGAATCTAACCTGCTCGTCTGAGTTCCATGCAAACATACAGGCAAAATACTCAAACACATAAAATAAAATAAGTTAAATAATCATAGAGTTGGAAAGGAGTGACAGAGGGATTTTAGATGAAGGAAGAAGGGTAAGGGAGGAAAAATCACTAAGAAGATAGTAAAATAATCCTTGGAATCAAATAAAGAAACTCAGATATCAGATTTGTTTCTGACAGAAATTCCTTTTGTTTTTTTTCACCCCAACTTACAGTTATTAAGAAATTTCAAATTAGATAGAATAATTGTGTATGTTTATAAGCTATCTTATGATAGTTCTATGCATGTATAGGAAAATTGGCATGCACATCTCCCCAAGCATTGGTCAAATAATTAATTGTCAATTAGAGTTGTTATTAATCCCATATCCTACTGTGTGTTGGAAGATGAGAGGAAGCTGATTCCTCAGCCCAACTGGATACTTCTTCCTCTTTATTTCCATTCTCCTCAATCCATCTTTCTCACTCCATCCTCCTCACTCCATCCTATTCACTCCACCCTTCTCAATCCATCCCCCTCACTCCATCCTCCTCACTCCATCCTCCTCACTCCATCCTCCTCACTCCATCCTCCTCACCCCATCCTCCTCACTCCATCCTCATCACTCTATCCACCCCACCCCATCCTCCTCACTCCATCCTCCCCACCCCATCCTCCCCACTCCATCCTCCCCACTCCATCCTCCTCAGTCTGTCTTCCTCAGTCCATCCTCCTCACTCCATCCTCCTCACTCCATCCTCCCGCTCTATCCTCCTCATTTCATCCTCCTCACTCCATCCTCCTCACTCCATCCTCCTCACTCTATCCACCCCACCCCATCCTCCTCACTCCATCCTCCCCACCCCATCCTCCCCACTCCATCCTCCCCACTCCATCCTCCTCAGTCTGTCTTTCTCAGTCCATCCTCCTCACTCCATCCTCCTCACTCCATCCTCCCACTCTATCCTCCTCATTTCATCCTCCCCACCCCATCCTCCCCACTCCATCCTCCCCACTCCATCCTCCTCAGTCTGTCTTCCTCAGTCCATCCTCCTCACTCCATCCTCCTCACTCCATCCTCCTCACTCCATCCACCCCACCCCATCCTCCTCACTCCATCCTCCCCACCCCATCCTCCCCACTCCATCCTCCTCACTCATCCTCCCCACTCCGTTCTCCCCACTCTATCCTCCTCAGTCTGTCTTCCTCACTCCATCCTCCTCACTCCATCCTCCCCACTCCATCCTCCCCAGTCCATCCTTCTCACTCCATCCTCTTCACTTTTACTCCTGATCCTTCCCAGGTTTTAGTAAACACTGTATTTCCTAGTTATATAAATTCAACATTTTAGCCTCTACATATAAATAAGAACATGAGAATATGTAGTATTTATACTATTTACCTCATTCATTTCATTTAACAAAATCCATGCTAGTCTTCTTGGTTGCTGGAAATTATAGTTTCTTTGTTTTGTACCAAATTATAACTTCATTCCATACTTGTACCACAGTTTTCTTTTTTGCTGGTTCCATATTATTGCTTGTTTGTGACTAGAACTGCAATAAATATGCAAGTAGTGATTGATCTTTGAAATATTTGATATATTCTGGGACCTCAATCCAGTAATAGGATTGGTAGTTCTCTTTCTAGAACAGAGTATCCACATTGTTTTCCACATCTTTGTATTACTTTACACTTTCTCCAACATTTACTTTTGGCATTTTCAACTAGTGAGAGATGAAGTTGAAGTTTTGTTTTGCATTTCTCTGATAGTTTATGATACTGATTATTCTTTGTATATTTTATTTTTATTAATCTATACCAGTAAAATTGTTCAATACTTTTATATTCATGGGACTTTAATGTATATGAAGTTGTATATTTACCTATGTATATATACATATATATTATAAATACAATCTAATCCAGTTTCCATTTCTCCACTTCATTATCTTTCATATCACCTTATATGTCCCCCTCCAATCTTTACAACCTCTCCCTTTTTAATCACTTATTACTTCTATTTATGTGTATATGTATATGCAAATTTGAATGAAGGCCAAAAGATAATGTCAGCTTCCATGGAGTTGGGCTTGCAGGCAGTTGTAAATCTCCAAATATGGCAACTGTAATCTGAATTGTGATCCTGTAGGAAAACAAGTGCTCTAGACAGGTGAGTCATTTCAACCTACCTTGCTTTGATTTGCCTTGTTGCTGATAACTTCTCAGTAAGGGGAGGGCAATGGAGAGCACCTTCACATCTATGCTAGGATTTTAGTTGGCTTGTTCTCCCTCAAGTCTTGTGCATAAAACCATAGTTTTTGTGAGTTTATGAGTGCAATACCAATGTTATGCCTAAAGGAGAGCATTTCCTAGTACTCTCTCCCATCTTCTGGCTTATGAATTCTTTTTAGCCTTCCCTTCTGAGATCTTTTCTGAGACATGGTGGTGTATATATGTTTTCAAGGGTGAAAAGGGAAGGCAGGTGATAAAGATGTCTGATTTAAGACTGAGATCCTGATTTTTATTCTCAATATTTTAATTTATTATAATCTTGGCTTCAATTTTTATAATTCCTAGGTAAAGGAATTATTTCTCTATTCAATAAAATGTTGAGATTATAGTAAATAAAGCATTTGTGCAGGTTTAATAAGAAGAGTAAGCTCCTCAATTTTTCTCTACTTAATTAACATTTTTACCAGACAAATTATCCTTTCAGTTTAATAAATCAATCTAATTCAAACTGATTTGAATGTCTGTCATTCATTAATTTCTAAGCACTTAGAAATAAAGTATTTAGCAGCATTACTGAGTAACATCAAATACTATATTTATATTTAATATATATTGTCTTAATTTTATATTATAAATGGTGGCACTAGAATCTATGTGCTGAATAGTAACATTGCTCTGGCTATCTTCAGAAGAATATTATACCAACTGTTAGCACATGATTACAATTGCAGTTCTCAAAAAGCTAAGGCAGGAAAATCAAGAATTCAATGTCAACCCAAGCGACAGAAACATAATGATAGGCTGTGTCTAAAAGGAGTGCACTCTCCTAGGCAAAAAAAAAAAAAGAAGAGGATTTCTCAAATGCCCCTATATCATTCTTCAGAATTCACTTGGAGCAAGAGGATATGCAAGATGGTATGTATTTTAAGTTCCCAGATGTGGAAGGAAACCAGGATATAATAGGAAAATATCTTCTGTCTTTACATATTCTATCGCTAATTTTTCAAGAACATTTTGAGAAAAATGATGGAAAGTTAACACAACCACATAGAAATGAGGTGAATAGCATTAATTAATTAGTTAATTAATTAATATGCATAAGATGAATGATTCCCTCAATTCTGTTTCAGGGTCAACATCCAGGTGAGAAAAATGAGACAGCCCACTCTTGGAGTCATGTATGAGTCATATATGAGGATATCTGAGTGGGAATAGGTGGCATCACTATTCTGTGTGTGGTTTGCTTTAGTAGATGGGATAAGTCCTGACAATTAATGAAAATTATACAATCACAACCAAAAACAAAATCACAGAAGCTCATTGCTCTTGGCTTATTGTTAACTATGACTTTCCATGGGATAAAAACCAGCTGCAGAGATTTAGATTACTTTGAAGAGAAATACTTAGTTTAACCTGAGTGCCTTGAACATATTGAATAGGCAAGTGTTAAGTAAACTTCAAAGGTTTAAATCACCAGGAGGTTATCAAATAATCCATTTCTGTAGAAACTGTAGAATTAGCCCTTGATAATGTTCTTCCCTTTCAGGACAGACAGTCCTGGGATAATAAAATTAGCATTGATTTTTTTTTTGTGTGTGTGTGTCTCTTTATTAAGAAATGGATTGTATGAAGTTAGAGAGAAGGTCTTCTTAGGTTGACATCAAGGAGGAAAGTTTTAGTATGTATCAAACACCTATTTCTTTTCAATTGCTGTGATAGGACCTTCACACACATTATCTTATTTGATGGGCAAATAGTGTTAGGTGGTAGATATGATCATCTATATTTTAAAATTGAAACTTCAAGGTGTTGAGAAGCCTTCGGCAGGTGTTACAGTAGATGTGAGAGAAACCTGGAACCGTTAAAAAGTATATTCTTTTCACCATTATATATCCACCTAACTCTGCTTGTGGTTCTCATATTCAAATAACTAGTTTGTAATGTGGACCTCTTCAGCTACACACATATTCTTCCCCACCATGGAATGAAAAACTGAAATAGGTAAATTAAATTATAAACTTGAGAATACAGAGCAAGTCAAACAGGACAATGTTGCAAAGTCAGAGGTTTTGTGAAAATAATGAAAAGGACATAGAAACAGATATCAGAAATCCCACCCTTATGGGGGTCACTTCTAATAAAACAGAACCCATAATCACTTTCTTTCTTTCTACTAAAAGGACGAGGTAAGCCAAGAAGAGGTTTGAAGAAAGAAATTCTGCACCAGGCTTTCTGAAGCTTTTGTAAAAAGCATATGTCTTAGGCAAAGATAACTTTCTGCTTAATCTCTGTAAATACCAAGACCACATGGTAAGTAGGCATGATGGGAGCCTGTGAAAGGAGGTTCTTTGGGACAAATCAAGATTGTTCCCAGGAATTCTCTTATGATACATATATTCCTCTTAGCATCATTCTTCTATGTGGGCATTATCAAGAAACAGATCAGATATTCAGACCTGTGAATTCTAGTGTCATATCTCTTTGAATAATTATGATCCTGTTCTACATACAAATACATTGAGGTTCTAGGAGATAAATAGGAGGAAACCAGTAAGTTTCCAAATATCACTCTATCTAAATGTACAGATCTTTTTCTGCTTTCTGTCTTTAGTCTAGGAAATTGTGTGAGAAGAGTATAGGCCATAGCTAAACATTACAACCCCTAGACATTAATTGAGTTATCATGTACAGGGGTGAACATCACGATTTGCATTGGTCAAGGAAGAAAATAAATAAGTATTGTCCATTCCCTCAGAGGCTTGTGGTCTAAAGAGAAAAGAGCCAACCATGAGAAAGGGTATAATAAAAGTTTATTGCAGAGATTTATGAGTAAGAAAGACAATAAGTGTCTATTCTCCTGGGAGTCATAAAAGAATCTTTAAAGTGAAAGCAAGTATCTGAAGGAAGGACAATTTCTACAAAATGACAGTAAGTAGAACCACTCAACCAGTGAGAACTATGTGAACAGAGTCATAGAGGAAGAATCCTAAAGGACATATTCAGGGATATGTGAGGAGTGGAAAGTCATTGAAGCATACCAGGAACAATACTGAAAAGGAGCTAATATCAGAAAGTGGATCTGAATCTAAAGCAACAATAGCTAATAGTAGGGAACTTTATATACCAAAAATGATCTTGTAGGGTAATCTTTGTGAAGGATTGTACACTCTTTTAGTAGGAAGCTTCTGAGGTTCTCTGGAACAGATCTGTAGGTGCCTTCTCTGGTATTCATAAGCAGAATAGACAAAGCAGGTAGAGAACTAGAAACTAGGAATTCAGATAGTAAGATTAGACTCTCTCTTTTGAGAGTATGAATGATAACTGTCTTTGACTGTCTTGACCATCAGCTATTACATGATGCTCAGACCTAAGCTTTTAGTCTGTACTGTCTGAATGTGATGCCCAGCAACTGGGGAATGGTACGTGTGATAAATATTCAAGTTCAAGACGTATGAAAGTATTGCTTAAAGACATGACAGTTTTAAGAAGGCAGTTACACACAATGAAATTTCTACACTGTAGATCACAGTGAGCTGATGAATTATAATGACTTTCAGGGAAAGGCTGATTATCTCTTTGATTAATTCTTAGTATTAGCAGTTGGGCCAGGTTCAAGTTGTCAATGGATCTCCACTTAAAGTTTTGTTCATACTATATTTCCTTGAGGTGCCCAAGGCAGGTTTACTCTAATAGTATGTTCTCTACTCTGAACATTTGTAAAATATTCCTCATTCTGTTAGTTTTCAGGATCCAACTCAAAGTTAAATCTGTGTCTACTTCCTCCTAAGAGTAAAGTTGATTCAGTGAAGTCAAGTCTTTATACTTCCCTACGTATCACCATGTTCTAGGTACAGCATTCTTTTGACACATTGACACTTGCCTAGTTACCACTACAAATACCAGCACCAATGTAATTTATTGAATATTTCAATGCCTTTTTAAACCACAAAATTCTGAATATAATACTTTCTGTTGGTCTTGACCTATGTTGGGATTTCACACTATTCTGGATGCCATTCAACCTTTGGTTACTTTAGTGATCTGTAGGGAGTGTGACCTTGAGTAGCTTAACAAGTCACTATACATCTCATGCAACTCTGTTTCTTTACTGTAAAGTTGTATTTCCAAGTCACTATGAGGAGGGCTCAATGATACCAAGCTTATGAAACCACCATCTAGGGTTCCTGGCCACACTGGTGTTTAAACCATTTTATCTTCAGATTATCAGAACACACTGGAAAACAGAACTTTTGGGTCACTTCACTCTTTTTCAGGAATGATCCTACTTCAAACCAGCTAAAAAGCTTTGGGCAAAAACCCACTTTGGAGGTCAAGCTATTCAAGATGGCTCCAAAAAGCTCACATGCTTATCTAATCCTAGCTGGAGAAGGATAGCCTATATTCTAACACCCTCAACATTTATAGTACTACCTATCTCTTCAATGACAAATTTTAGGCATAATTATAGCAGCTTTGTTCCCAAACCCAGGTACCTTCATTGGTTAAGTGTTCTACTCACATGCTCTCGTAACACCTCTTAATATCTCCTTAATGTATTGGCTTTGCTAGATTCCTCAGGATAGATCCCTGAAAGACTGGGTCCAGCAAAAAGGTATGTTATTTCTCTCTGTGCCACCATAGAGAGAGGTAGCACCCACAAGAGGTTCCAGAAGTTGACTTGGAAATGAATACATGAGTAATTAAAGCAGAGTATCCACATTGCACTAAGGGCTGGAAACTCAGAAGACAGGCAGAGTGACCAAGAAGGCACTGAGTGTTTTATGATAGCTGTTCAAAGATCTGGTTCCACTGAGGGCAGTATTCTCCACACAAAGGTCTACTCTTGCCCTACTCTAATGGCATGAGGGAACTCCTGATGTTATCCAGATGGCTCAATCCTAACTCTGTCACCACCTCTTCAATACAAGTCATTGAAACCAAGGCTCTTTAGTTATTATTTCATTCTCATTAAGTGAGGTCAGAAGGGATCCTATGCCTGGTCCTATGTTCTTACAGAGTTAGGTAATATGAAACCTGACAGATGACATGTGGGATAAGGATGAGCACACATTGTATTCTTTCTCAATCTGTCTGAGTTAATTTTTAATAAGGCAAACAATGAATGTTTGAGTTTCCTTCGTAAAATATTTTGACTAGTAATTTCATGAGTGGGACGGTTTTACCAGATGTCTCCAAAATAGTGAGCAAAGAAAAAGAATGAAGCAGGCTAATTTTGCAGAAAACTAAATTACAGCATGGCTAACATTAAGCAATATGGTACTTGCTAAACGTAGCAATGAAGACCTTCCTTTATTTTTCTAAGGGTTTCATTTATTATTTTAACGTTAAGGAATATACTAGAGTGACTGTGTACAATTAGAAAGACTTCTTGGGAATTATAGAAAGGTGCCTGTGCTCTAAAACTCGGTTAGATTTAGTTAGATGTTAAAAGAAAAATTCCCATCCAGATAAGAGGAAATTAGGCAAGGAAACTGAATACCAGCTCAGGGTCAGGTCCCATCAGGGAGTTCAAGACAAATTTGTAAATATAACAGGTTTCCTGGTAGGGTTTTGGTGGAGTAGTATAGATAAAGAGTAAATAGGTAAATTAGTATCAGATAGTGATAAAAATTATGGAGGAAAAACAAAATAGGATTTGGAGAGTTGAAAGGGGCTTAAAATTTTAAACAGGATGATCAGAGAAGGCCTTACCTAAATTGTGGCACTTTATCTGAATATTAGAAGAGATACTCTTATAGACATAAAGAGTAACAGCATTCTAAGTATGGCAGTTGGCAACTGAACAAAATAAGCATGTCTGGGATTTTGAGGAAAGTAAAGATCCAAGGAAAACTGCTTAGGCTGTTGGGAAGTAAGCAGTGGCAGAAGAATTGAGACTTGATTTAGAACAAAGGATAATGTAAGCTAGCAGTAACTTCACAGGAATCACACTGCACTGACCCTCTTAGTGTGGTTAGTGGTAGAGTCTATGAAGTCCATAGAAGACCATTGATATAATCTCAGACACAAGGGAGTGGCCTGTGCTGGAAAAGAGCTTAGGAGGTGGGTACATTACTACACTTGAAGAAGTCTGATGGACATGCTGAGAGATTGCTGGTGTATCAGTTATGAACCAAAGGATGTAGAGAGAACTGAGAGTGTTCAACACCTTCATAGCTTTTTACGTATTATGAAGAAACATCCCGTCATAACAGAAAGATAAAAAGTTTACTTTAGGAGGGGAAAATATGATTGCAATTATAAGGTCAGGAAATCACTGGTCAAATTTGGGGGAAGGGATCTAGAAAAAAATGTTACAGCTAAGAATAGGAGGTCAAAGTCAGGAGACACATAAGGGATTAGAAGGTCCTCACATAATGTGCACACTAGACTTAAGAGTTTGACCACTTCACTGACTGTTGGAATTGGGTTAGAATGGACAAGAAAATATCTGGGATTGTCCACTATTGTCCCTCAGGGTGAATATGAGGAGAGTCATTTGCTAAGGTGGGGAGCTTCCTGCTCAGCTGCTTACAGCAGCTAAACAGGAAATATAAATGATTTAAGAAGCATATAAGAAAAGAAAAATATCAGCACTTTGATAAATGCAATGGACTCCCCGTCTCCATAGCAGGGACACCAACTCCATCAGTGATTGGGACTAGATCCAAAAGAAGTTTATGTCCCATCCATGGAGGGAAGTTGTGCTATTTATGTCCCAGGTAGCATGGTAATGTATTAAAAGCAGCCTAGCATCATCAGATTGTTAAGTAGAAACCAGAAATTTGTATCTCATCCCATATTTGTATAAATCATGAAGCAATTCATTTAAACTCACATAGAGAGTGTGAGCTGAAAGTATAACTCTTAAGAGACAGGGTGGCCAGACTGTTTATTCCAAACTCCAAAGCAATGTTGCTCATTCCTTACTTACATGAAGATCTGAATTCAGACATTTAGTTCTATGGCCAGTTTCTCAGGTTCCCTCAGCATACACTGGTTTCTTGACCCTTTCTTTCCCATCAATAACCTTTGAGAATAAGGCATCAGCTCTTTCTTGAGCTTTGGTCTTTACAACTCTGTCGGGGTAACAGTGTGTAAGGCCTGATGAAGTCACCAGGCCTTTGTCCTCTGTCTCCTATTAGGGTTAGTGCCTGCAGAAGCAAGCCTGGCAGTCCTCTTGTTCAACCATCTCTTTCCCCATTGTCTGTTTGTACTTCCCTGTTGCCACCCCCCCCCCCCAAGGACAGCCTTGTAATGGCAAGTCTCAGAGGATGAGACAACTCTGAGCTATGTTCCACACAGGGTCCTAGAACTCCCTAGAAAGACTGAGCCCCAGTTGCCACGTAAGAAAACCACGTAAGAAAGCCACGTAAGATAAACCTATCCAACACTGGATTCTTTGCTTTCTGAAACTTATTTCCTAACTGTATTACTGAGGCATCCTGGCTGAGTTCAGGTCCTTGCTTCAGGGTTTACTGAGACAAAGTCTCACAGACCGTTTTCTGCCTGAAAGGGAACAGGGCAGAGAACAGGGTTATTATTAGGATGGGAAGACATTTGCAAGTTTCTCTGCTGGGCCAGAATCTTAAGCATGTAGGGGACTCTGTGACAGGCAGGCTAAATTTTGCCCTTTCCAAGCCTGGTTTTATTGACAAAGGCATAAAACTCAGCTTGAAACAAAATGTTTTTTAGCTGTGTCATAAACAGGCTAATCCGTGGACAAAGCACTCCCTCTGCTCTCTCCCCTTTCAGCCCAGGCACAATTTGTTCAGGATCCTTGGTTGACCTTTTAATTGTATTTCAGTTGAGGACAGAAAGCAAACTGAAAAGCCTCACATCTGCATTCACACAAGCAAATGGCTATAGCTCAGCACAAAGTCTGTAATCAAAATGGGGACAGGATGCTCTACCAGCTGCCTGTATAAGCCAGGGAACTTTCTAGCCCCATTGACTTCTGGCAGCATGGACTGTTTAATGAATCTCTTCACGGGGTGAACTGGGGACTACTTGGGTCTATTAGTTCTGTTTTAAAGGAAAAAAATATAGCTCAGATAAACACTAGACTTAGCAAAGGCCCTGATTTTTGTCCCGTCTGGGTCTTTAGGGTTGCCCCCCTATAAGACTACATTTCTTCTTAAGATTTGGCTGTTTATGACTTTTTATCTACTCACTTAATGCTACAGTATTTTTAAAATACACAAAATTCATTTGAACTATAAATGTAGCAAAGGCAAAGATACATATTGCTGATCTCTAATTTAGCCTCTAACTCTTGCACAGGATCATCCACACAATGCAATCTTAATCAGCATGTACTTAGTCAAACAAACAGTACCAGGAAATAATCTTACCAAAAATACCATCATTAATAGAACTAAATAACAATGCATTTGTACCTACAGGTTTACAAAAGCTCTAGTGTAAGTATGAGAGACTCCCTGATAGGTTCCAGAGACTGTAAAAGGGTTTAGAGAAAGCAGTAGTCAGCTTCTCATCTGTGTAACCAAATGTGTGAAATGACACATTCACAAAGGCTTTTCATTGGGGCCTGCCTATTACAGGTTCCATCACCTCCTGATAAAGCTAGCCTGGACACTGAGCCTCTCACACATAGACCTTGGGGGTATATCCAAGATCCAAAACATTAGGAACTGTCTTATCGGTTAGAAAATATTGCTTCCCTGTGTCCTCCTTTATAATGTTCCCAAGAATTATAAACATGTCTGAAGAGCTTAAAAAGCCACCTTAAGACCATTTTCCTATTTGTGGAGCTGATAATCTGCATTTTTCTCTGATTTGTTGAAGAGGAATGACAACTCAAGCGCTCAGTTTCCATCACCCATGAAAGCAGTCATAACATCTACTGTGAGATGTCATTGTGGATTAAAAGAATTGCTTCAGGGAAAATGCACAGAGCAGTTTCTAGCACAGGCAGCCTCCCAGCTGTGAAGCATCATGGTTACCTGGCTTTGTAGCAAGTGTGGAGATGAACAAGATGTCATGAACTTTTCTCTGATCTAAGTCCTATCAAATTATTCCTTGAACTCTCCAAAAAATGTCATTTCTTAGCAATAAGTGTGACTAAAACCTGTGACAATTACTTTACACATTTCAGATCTGTAATTCTTCCTAGCAGAGAAACTTAATTAATAAGCATCTCTCCTTCCCTCATTAGCCCACCTGAGCTGCACTTACCTTTTTCTCCCCTGTTCTTGCTTCAGAGATAATCTTTTGACATAAGGTGAAATAGAAGGCCATTCCTTACAAGCAGCTGCTTCCCTGTTCTACTGCGCATCTGGCTAATGGCAGTATGAGGTCCTAGGCTGTGATGATTATGTAATATGGCACTGGACGGAAGTCACTCCTAGTACCATCCTTCTATATGGTCACCCTGGGATATCAGGAAATTCCTAAAAGGCAGTGTCTACACCTGAAGTTGGGAAGGCAGCCATCTAGTTAAAAAGAAAGATGTAAATGTCTACATGAAGGTAAAGGTGCACAAGCTCTAGAAGTCTTTACTATCAGTGTTGGAACATGTGTGTGCATGTCCGCCTTCTGAGGATAATATGTGTCCAACATCTCTAAGAGGAGAGATCTTCTTCAGCTGGCATTTTGTGCCTTTTCTTGTTCTCTTGCTCTTTTGCCCTTGTTCTCCTCCATCCCTCCTTTCCTCCTTACTCCCCTAACTATAAAGGGGCCACCAGACTGAACCAAATGCCATCGCTCAGCCATTAGATATAGAAGCACATTCTTTGGTTCTAAAGAAACAAATTTTGGAAACAAGTGGGTGAGGAATGGAGCGATAGAATGAAGAGGTTTCTGGCTCTGCAATGAACTTTTTTTTGATCCAAGGATAATCTGATGAGCTCCTCCTTAACCAGACCTGAAGAGAAGTTTCACTTCTAGCCCTTGCCAGTCCATTTCAGTTTTAAGCAGTTCTATCTGTGCAGTTTCATTTCATGCAGGTTTTATTGTCTAGCTGAGAGGAGGACTATAAGAGAGAGGGATAAACGGAGGGAAAGAGAGGGCATAAAAGAATGAAGGAACCCAGACAAAAAGATAGTAGAAGGTGTAGAAGAAGACATAGAAAAACTTTGTGAGATTTATAAGCCAGACAACTTGCCAAATTAAACACAGACTTAGTTATGAAATATAAATTGTATGCATATAAATTATGAAATATAAAATTTATACATATAAATTTTAAATTTGAACTCAAAAAATGAAGCAAAACTTGATTACAAGAATGAAACAGGGTAGGTAGACGCTGTGTTTAATTTCTACCCAGTGCAGAGAAAAGTATCTTCTGCTGCTGCCTTTGAACCAAGAGGTAGAACTCTGGGCTCTTCCAGGACCATGATTTCCTGGATGCTGCTATGCTTTCTACCATGATGATAATGGACTGGAACTCTGAAACTGTAAGCTAGCCCCAATTAAGTGTTTGGCTTTATAAGAGTAACCTTGCTCATGGAGTCTCTTCAGAGCAATAAAACCTTAAATAAGACAGGTCTGGTTGAAGCCTGTCACCATCTGAAAAGCAAGAATTTCAATAAAATTCAAAACTTCCAGGGAAAGGATCCTTCTTGTTTCTGTCTGCACCTGGGGCTGATCCTGTGACATAGCACACAGAGTTAATCCTGCACCACAGTGCTTCATACCCAAACACCACCAGGAGAAAGCAGGTCTCCCAGGAGTATGGATAAGCCTGTGAACACAGGAAAGACTACCACTTCTGCTCCAAGGGATCTGCGCTGAGACCTCAGGACACAGGAACTAAGGAGCAGCCAGGGAGAGGATCTTTCCAATTTCACTTTGCATCCTGAGCTGATCCTGTGCCACAGCTCTACATACACAAATACCATCAAGAAAGAGCTGGTGTCCCAGGGGTCCCAACAGACCTGTGAGTACAGGTAAGACCACCACTTCTGCTCAAAATCCTGGCACAAAAGTGAACTGCCCAGAGCATCAGAACAGAAGAACCAAGAAGCAGCATGGAACAGGATCCATCTGTTTTCTGTCTGCACCCCAGAGGTGACTCTGTGCCTAAGCTCTCTGTACCCAAATTCCTTTTTGAGAGAACAGGTCTCCCGGGAATACTGACACAGAGCCTTGCAGAAGGGAAAAGCTACAGGCAGAGACAGCAAGACCAGTTAACACCAGAGATAAACAGATGATGAGAGGCAAGGATAAGAATATAAGCAACAGAAAACAAGACTACTTGGCATCAACAGAAACCAGTTCTCCCATCAGAGCAAGCTTGAATACTCCGAAACACCACAAAAGCAAGATTCTGAGTTAAAATCACATATGATGATGACAGGACTTTAAGAAAGACAGCAGTTGTTGGAGAGGATGTGGAGAAAGAGGAACACTCCTCCACTGCTGGTGGGGTTGCAAATTGGTACAAACACTCTGGAAATCAGTCTGACGGTTCCTCCGAAAACTGGGCACCTCACTTCCAGAAGATCCTGCTATACCACTCCTGGGCATATACCCAGAGTATTCCCCACCATGTAATAAGGATACATGCTCTACTATGTTCATAGCAGCCCTATTTATAATTGCCAGATGCTGGAAAGAACCCAGGTATCCCTCAACAGAAGAGTGGATGCAAAAAATGTGGTATATCTACACAATGGAGTACTATTCAGCCATTAGAAACAATGAATTCATGAAATTCTTAGGCAAATGGATGGAGCTAGAGAACATCATACTAAGTGAGGTAACCCAGACTCAAAAGGTGAATCATGGTATGCACTCACTAATAAGTGGCTATTAACCTAGAAAACTGGAATACCCAAAACATAATCCACACATCAAATGAGGTACAAGAAGAAAGGAGGAGTGGTCCCTGGTTCTGGAAAGACTCACTGAAACAGTATTTGGCAAAACCAGAACGGGGAAATGGGAAGGGGTGGGTGGGAGGACAGGGGAAGAGAAGGGGGCTTACGGGACTTTCGGGGAGTAGGGGGCTAGAAAGGGGGAAATCATTTGAAATGTAAATAAATTATATCAAATAAAAAAGATCAAAAAAAGAAGGACATAAATAAATTCCTTAAAAAATACAGGAGAACACAGATAAACATGTAGAAGCCCTTAAAGAGACAAGACAAAAATTCCTTAAAGAATTATAGGAAAACACAACAAAACAAGTAAAGGAATTGAGCAAAACATTCTAGGATCTAAAAGAGAAATAAAAACAATAAAGAAATCAAAAAGGAAGACAACCCTGGATATAGAAAACCTAGGAAAGACCTCAGGACTTATATATGCAGGCATCACCAACACAATACAAGAAATAAAGGAAAGAATCTAAGGTGTAGAAGATATAATAGAAAACATTGACACAACAATCAAAAATGCAAAATGTAAAAAGCTCCAAACCCAAAACACCCAGGATATCCAGGACACAATGAGAAGAACAAATCTAAGGATAATAAGTATAGAAGAGAGGAAAGATTTCCAACTTAAATGGCCAGTGCATATCTTCAACAAAATTATAGAAGAAATCTTGCCTAACTTAAAGAAAGAGATGCACATAAACATACAAGAGGCCTACAGAACTCCAAATGGATTGGACCAGAAAAGAAATTGCTCCCATCACATAATAGTCAAAACACCAAATGCACAAAACAAAGAAAGAATATTAGAATCAGTAAGGGAAAAAAGTCGAGTAACATATAAAGGTAGACCTATCAGAATTACTCCTGACTTCTCACCAGAGACTATGAATGCTAGAAGACCCTGGGTAAATGTTATACAGACCCTAGGAGAACACAAATGCCAGCCCAGGCTACTATACCCAGCAAAACTCTCCATTACCATAGATGAAGAAACCAAGATATTCCATGACAAACACAAATTTACATAGTATCTTTTCACAAATCCAGCAATACAAATCTAATAGATGAAAACTGCCAACACAAGGAGGGAAACTACACTCTAGAAAAGCAAGAAGATATCTTCTTTCAACAAACCCCAAAGAAGATAACCACACAAACATAAAAATAACATCAAAAATAATAGGAAGCAACGATCACTATTCCTTAATATCTCTTAACATCAATGGACTCAATTTCCCAATAAAAAGACATCAAAAAACAGACTGGATACATAAACAGGACCCAGCATTTTACTGCATAAAAGAAATGCACCTCAGTGTCAAAGACATACACTACCTCAGAGTAAAGGGCTGGAAAACAATTTTCCAAGCAAATGGTCCCAAGAAACAAGCTGAGTAACCATTCTAATACCAGATAAATTTGATTTCCAACCAAAAGTTATCAAAAAGGATAAGGAAGGACACTTCATACTCATTAAAAAAAAACTACCAAGAAGAGCTCTTAATTCTGAACATCTATGTTCCAAATGCAAGGGTATACACATTCATAAAAAAAACTTACAAAAGCTCAAAGCAAACATTGCACCTCACACAATAATAATGGAAGACTTCAACACCCCACTCTCATCAATGGACAGATCAAGGAAACACAAACTAAAGAGAGAAACTAACATAAGTTATAAAACAAATGGATTTAACAGATATCTATACAACATTTCATCCTAAAACAAAAGAATATGCCTTCTCAACATCCCAATTACCTTTTCCAAAATTGAGCATATAATTGGTCACAAAACAAACCTCAACAGATATATGAAGATTAAAACAATCCCATGCCTACTATCAGATCACTTTGGATTAAGGCTGATCTTTAATAACAACAAAAATAATAGAAAGGCCTCACACATGTGGAAACTGAATAACACCCTACTCAATGATAACTTGGTGAAGGAAGAAACAAAGAAAGAAATTAAAGAATTTTTAGAATTTAATGAAAATGTACACACAACGTACCCAAACTTATGAGACATGATGAAAGTGGCGCTAAGAGGAAAACTCAGCTCTGAGGCCCCCAAAAAGAAACTGGAGAGGGCATACACTACCATCTTAACAGCACACCTGAAAGCTCTATACATAAAGAAGCAAATTCACCCAAGAGGAGTAGACAGCATGAAATAATCAAACTCAGGGCTGAAATCAACCAAAAGGAACTATACAAAGAATCAACAAAACCAAGAGCTGGTTCTTTGAGAAAATTAACAATGTAGATAAACCCTTAGCCAGACGAACCAGAGGGCACAGAGACAGCATCCATATTAATAAAATCAGAAATAAAAAGGGATATATAATAACAGAAACTGGGAAATTTAAAAAATCATCAGATCCTATTACAAAAGCCTATATTCAACAAAACTGGAAAATTTGGATGAAATGGACAATTTTCTAGACAGATACCAAATACCTGAGTTAAATCAGGATCCAGTGGAGCAACTGGGACAGAAGTCTTCCTGCTGCCATTGGCACCAGGGAGCTGGGAGACTCCACAGCCTTCTGTACACAGCCCACAAAGAGCACACAGGGCATAAGATCAGTGGAGCAGCTGGAACAGAAGTCTTCCTGCCTCCATCTGCACCAGGGACCTGGGAAACTCCACAGCCTTCTATGCACAGCCTGCCAGGAGAGAGTGCTCTCCCAGCAGTGCTTTCACTTCTGAGTTCAGAGGAGAAATGACACAGGCTTACAGGCCCACAGGAGGAACAAACTCCAGTCAGAGACAACAATACCAACTAGCACCAGAGAGAACCAGATGGCGAAAGGCAAGCAAAAGAACCCTACCAACAGAAACCAAGGACACATGGCAACATCAGAACCCAGTTCTTCCACTACAGCAAGTCCTGGGTACCCAACAAATCAACAAAACCAGGAGCTGGCTCTTTGAAAAAAACTAACAAGATAGATAAACCCTTAGCCAGACTAACCAAAGGGCACAGAGAAAGTATCCAAATTAACAAAATTAGAAATGAAAAGGGAGATATTACAACAGAAACTGAGGAAATTCAAAAAATCATCAGATCCTACTACAAAAGCCTGTAATCAATACAACTGGAGAATCTGGAGGAAATGGACAATTTGTTAGACAGATACCAAATACCAAAATTAAACCAGGATCAAATAGATCATCTAAACAGACCCATAACCCCTAAAGAAATAGAAGGGGTCATAGATAGCCTTCCGACCAAACAAAGCACAGGACCAGATGGTTTCAGTGCAGAATTCTATCAGAACTTCAAAGAAGACTTAACACCAATACTCTTCAAACTATTCCACCAAATAGAAACAGAAGGGACACTACTCAACTCCTTCTACAAAGCCACAATTATGCTGATACCAAAACCACACAAAGATCCAACTAAGAAAGAGAATTTCAGGCCTATTTCCCTTATGAATAGCGATGCAAAATTACTCAATAAAATTCTTGCCCACCGAATCCAAGAACACATAAAAACGATCATCCACCATGATCAAGTAGGCTTTATTCCATGGATGCAGGGATGGTTCAATATAAGGAAATCTATCAATGCAATCCACTACATAAACAAATTCAAAGAAAAAAACCACAAGATCATTTCATTAGATGCTGAAAAAGCATTTGACAAAATTCAGCATCCTTTCATGCTAAAAGTATTGGAAAGGACAGGAATTCAAGGCCCATATCTAAACATAGTAAAAGTAATATATAGCAAACCGGTAGCCAACATCAAACTAAATGGAGAGAAACTTGAAGCAATCCCACTAAAATCAGGGACTAGACAAGGCTGCCCCCTCTCTCCATATCTTTTTAATATAGTTCTTGAAGTCCTAGCTAGAGCAGTTAGACAACATCAGGAGGTCAAAGGGATACAAATTGGAAAGGAAGAAGTCAAACTATCACTATTTGCAGATGATATGATAGCATACTTAAGTGACCCAAAAAACTCTACTAGAGAACTCCTACAGCTGATAAACAACTTCTGCAAAGTGGCTGGCTACAAAATCAACTCAAGCAAATCAGTAGCCTTTATATATTCAAAGGATAAGCAGACTAAGAAAGAAATTAGGGAAATGACACCCTTCACAATAGCCACAAACAGCATAAAGTATCTTGGGGTGACTCTAACCAAACAAGTGAAAGACCTATATGACAAGAACTTCAGATCTCTAAAGAAGGAAATCGAAGAAGATCTCAGAAAATGGAAACATACTGGAAAAGCAAGAGTTGGATTTAAAATTGTATCTCATAATGCTGATAGAGGGCTTCAAGAAAGACTTAAATAACTCCCTTAAAGTAATACAGGAGAACATCATTTAACAGGGAAAACCCCTTAAAGAGGAAACACAAAAGTCCCTTAAAGAAATACATGAGATGATGGCACAACAGGCAGAAGCCCTTAAAGAAGAAACACAAAAATCATTTAAAGAATTACAGAAAAACACAAACAATCAAGTGAAGGAACTGAACAAAACCATCCAGCATCTATAAGTGGAAGTAGAAACAATAAGAAAATCACAAAATGAGACATCTCTGGAGATAGAAAACCTTGGAAAGAATTCAGGAGTCTTAGATGCAAGAACCAGCAACAGAATGCAAGAGATAGAAGAAAGAACTTCAGGTGCTGAAGATACAATAGAAAACATTGACTCAACAGTCAAAGAAAATGCAAAATACATAAAGCTGGTAACCCAAAACATCCAGGAACTCCAGGACACAATGAGAAGACTAAACCTAAGGATTATAGGTATAGACAAGAGTAAAGTTTTCCAACTTAAAGGGCCAGTAAATATCTTCAGCAAAATCTTCAATTTTATCAGAAAATGTTTGTAATTCCCCTTTTAATTAATTTAGTAATTTTTTTATGTCTATCATTTTATCTGCATTATTTTCATGATAATCTTCAATTTTAATGTCTTTCTATTTTAATGTCTTTCCTCTATTTTATCAGAAATGTTTTCAATGTAAATCTTTGATTTTATCACAAATGTTTCTAATTCCACCTTCAATTAATTTAGAAAGAATTTTTATATCTACCATTTTATATATAAAAGTTTCCATTAAATAGTCAATTTTAACGTGTTTGTCTATATATTTCTTGAATTATACCAGAAATATGTTCCATGTAAATCTTCAATTTTATCTGAAAATGTTTATAATTCCACCTTCAATCAACTTAGAATTATTATTATTTTTTTATTCGATATATTTTTATTTACATTTCATATGATTTCCCCTTTTCTAGCCCCCCACTCCCCGAAAGTCCCGCAAGCCCCCTTCTCTCCCCCTGTCCTCCCACCCAACCCTTCCCACTTCCCCGTTCTGGTTTTGCCGAATACTGCTTCACTGAGTCTTTCCAGAACAGGGGACCACTCTTCCTTTCTTCTTGTACCTCATTTGATGTGTGGATTATGTTTTGGGTATTCCAGTTTTCTAGGTTAATATCCACTTATTAGTGAGTGCATACCATGATTCACCTTTTGAGTCAGGTTTACCTAGTATGATGTTCTCTAGCTCCACCTATTTGCCTAAGAATTTCATGAATTCATTGTTTCTAATGGCTGAATAGTACTCCATTGTGTAGATATACCACATTTTTTGTATCCACTCTTCTGTTGAGGGATACCTGGGTTCTTTCCAGCATCTGGCAATTATAAATAGGGCTGCTATGAACATAGTAGAGCATGTATCCTTATTACATGGTGGGGAATCCTCTGGGTATATGCCCAGGAGTGGTATAGCAGGATCTTCTGGAAGTGAGGTGCCCAATTTTCAGAGGAACCGCCAGACTGATTTCCAGAGTGGTTGTACCAATTTGCAGCCCCACCAGCAGTGGAGGAGAGTTCCTCTTTCTCCACACCCTCTCCAACACCTGCTGTCTCCTGAATTTTTAATCTTAGCCATTCTGACTGGTGTAAGGTGAAATCTCAGGGTTGTTTTGATTTGCATTTCCCTAATGACTAATGAAGTTGAGCATTTTTTAAGATGCTTCTCCGTCATCCGAAGTTTTTCAGGTGAGAATTCGTTGTTTAACTCTGGACCCCATTTTTAATAGGGTTGTTTGGTTTTCTGGAGTCTAACTTCTTGAGTTCTTTATATATATTGGATATTAGCCCTCTATCTGATGTAGGATTGGTGAAGATCTTTTCCCAATTTATTGGTTGTTTGTCCTCTTGATGGTGTCCTTTGCCTTACAGAAACTTTGTAATTTTATGAGGTCCCACTTGTCAATTCTTGATCTTAGAGCATATGCTATTGGTGTTCTGTTCAGAATCTTTCTCCCTGTACCGATGTCCTCAAGGGTCTTCCCCAGTTTCTTCTCTATTAGCTTCAGAGTGTCTGGCTTTATGTGGAGGTCTTTGATCCATTTTGATTTGAGCTTAGTACAAGGAGACAAGGATGGATCAATTTGCGTTCTTCTGCATGCTAACCTCCAGTTGAACCAGCACCATTTGTTGAAAAGGCTATCTTTTTTCCATTGGATGTAAACAGTCCCATAATGTCTAAAGAAATAGAAGGAGTCATAGAAGGTCTTCCAACCAAAAAAAGCACAGGACCAGATGGTTTCAGTGCAGAATTCTATCAGACCTTCAAAGAAGAGTTAACACCAATACTCTTGAAACTATTCCACAAAATAGAAACAGAAGGAACACTACCCAATTCCTTCTACGACGCCACAATTACGCTGATATCAAAACCACACAAAGATCCAACAAAGAAAGAGAACCTCAGACCAATCTCCCTTATGAACATCGATGCAAAAATACTCAATAAAATTCTTGCCAACCAAATCCAAGAACACATCAAAATGATCATCCACCATGATCAAGTAGGCTTTGTCCCAGGAATGCAGGGTTGGTTCAATATACGGAAATCCATCAATGCAATCCACTACATAAACAAACTCAAAGAAAAAAACCACATGGTCATTTCATTGGATGCTGAAAAAGCATTTGACAAAATTCAGCATCCTTTCATGCTAGAATTATTTTTATGCCTATCATTTCATCTGTATAATTTCCATGATAACCTTTAATTTTAACATTCTACATATTTCTTTAATTTTATCAGAAATATTTTCCAGGTAAATCTTCAAGTTTTTCAGAAAATGTTTATAATTCCACTTTCAATCAACTTAGGAATACTTTTATGCCTACCATTATCACATCTATATAAAATTTTCCATGATAATCTTCAATTCTGTTTTTTTAATTTTTTAAATTTATTTTTATATTCTTTGTTTACATTCTAAAAGTCTTCGATAATCTTCAATTCTAACATGTTTTCTACATTTTTCTACAATCTTATTAGAAATATTTTCTATGTATATCTTAAATTCTGTCATAAAATGTTTCTATTTCATACTTCAATTAATTTAGCAATGCTTTACATGTCTACTACTTTACTCTTTAATTTTCCATGAAAATTGTTAAATTTAACGTGTTTTTCTATGTATCTCTTCTATTTTATCTGAAATATTTTCCATGTAAATCTTTAATTTTATCCTAAAGTATTTTTACTTCCCTTTTTTATAAAAAAGATATAAATCAGGATCACATAAACCATCTAAACAGTCCCATAACCCCTAAAGAAATAGAAGCACTCATTAAAAGGCTTCCCCCCCCAAAAGAAACACCCAGCACCAGATGATTTTAGTGCAGAATTCTACCAGACCCTTAAAGAAGACCTAACATCAATACTCTCGAAATTATTGCACAAAAAGGAAACAGAAACACTATCCAATTCAGTCTATGAAACCACAGTTACACTGTGTATAACTGCATGGAGATGGAATGGTTTCCGTCTAATCCGGAACCTGTTAAAATTGCCTGTCATAGAGAACTTCATCAGAGATTTTTTTTTTTCTACTTCTATCATGTTTAATGTTCCAAATAGATTTTTAAACCTGGTTGATCATTCACCATGATCAAGTAGGCTTCATCCCATGATATTTTCTGAAGCTAAAAGTGAATGATCATTTTGATGTGTTCTTGGATTTGGTGAGCAAGAATTTTATTGAGTATTTTTGCATCGATATTTGTTAGCAAATTTGGTCTGAAATTCTCTTTCTTTGTTGGATCTTTGTGAGGTTTTGGTATCAGCGTAATTGTGACTTCATAGAACGAGTTGGGTAGGGTTCCTTCTGTTTCTATTTTGTGGAATAATTTGAAGAATATTGGTGTTAGGTCTTCTTTGAATGTGATAGAATTCTGCACTAAAACCATCTGGTTCTGTGTTTTTTTGTTTTTTTTTGTTTTTGTTTTTGTTTTTGTTTTTTTTTTTTTTTTTTTTTTTTTTTTTTTTTTTTGGGTCGGAAGACTTTCAACTTTCCCTTCTATTTATTTAGGGGTTATTATAGAAGAAAACTTCCCTAACCTAGAGAAAGAGATGCCCATGAACATACAAGAAGCCTTCAGAACTCCAAACAGACTGGACCAGAACAGAAAGTTCTCCTGGCACATAATAATCAAACCACCAAATTCACTAAACAGATAAAATATTAAAAGCAGTAAGGGGAAAAGGTCAAGTAACTTTTAAATGCACACCTATCAGAATTATACCAGACTTCTCAGCAGAGATGATGAAAGCTACAAGATCCTGGGCAGATGTCATACAGGATCTAAGAGAACACAAATGCCAGCCCAGGCTACTATACCTAGCAAAACTCTCAATCATCATAGATGGAGAAACCGGGATATTCCATGATAAAACCAAATTTATACAAGAATTGTCCACAAATCCAGCCCTACAAAGGATAATAGATGAAAAATGCCGACACAAGGATGGAAACTACACCCTAGAAAAAGCAAGAAAGTAATCTTCTTCCAACAAACTCAAAAAACGATACCCACACAAACATAAAAATAATATAAAAATAAGAGGAAGCAACAATCACTATTCCTTAATATCTCTTAACAACAATGGACTCAACTCCCCAATAAAAAGACATAGACTAACATATTTCTCATGTAAATATTCCCTTTAGGAGCTGTCCTGTGTTCTCATTTAATTCATAGAAACCCTCTGATCTAAGAGCTTCAAAATCCACTAGAAATCCTATACTTGAATATAACAAGGAAAACAGTGCAATTCTCCCTCAAAGGAACCAACTTTCTCAGGAGATCTTTTGAGTACCTTTCTCTTAACCCTCACTTTAAGTCTATTTTTTGATATCTTTAATAAGCCCAGCTCTGCTTGATATGGCTCCTTCTGAAATCACCTTCTGTGTCCAAACCAAGGACCCAGTTTTACCCGAGTTGAGGTTCCTCAAAAATTAGAGGAACTGCCCCTGCAGTTGTGCCTGACAAGGTAGAGCTGTGTGATCCTGTTGCTGCTGCTGCTGCTGCTGCCACTAGTCAATCCATCTCTGTCATCCATGCATCATGTATGTATATATAAGGCATGACATTACTACCATGTATGTATGTGTAATGTATGTATAATATATGACATTACTACCATGCATTTATGTGCAATGAATGACATTACTACCATGCATGTGTATGCAATGTATGACACTACTGCCATGTATGTATGTGTAATGTATGACATTACTCAGAAGACATCTAGAAGTTTCCAGCAGATTGATTCATTTAATCTGTGAACAACAGGACTCACTGAGACCTGGACCTCTGCTTTCCCTGGAGAGCTGTATCCATGGCCATCTTCATCTTCCTGGTTCAGAGCTTGATCTAGTGAGCACTTCACTGATAAATACAGCCTTTCCTAGTGATGGCATAATTCCAGTAAAGCCTTTGTGTATATTTGATCATTTCCCCAAAATTCAGCCTTCTCTTTTATAATTAAACGAAACAAAACTTTATTCTTTTCCTAATTAAAAAAAATGAAACAGATGTAAAACCAATCCAATTGAAAGCCTTTGCATTTATGTTAGTAATAAAAACAAACCGAGAATATAGCTGGCTTCTCTTAGTAGATCATTTTTTTAATGATGGTCATAATCTAATACATAGCTGTGTAAGAGTTTTCTAGATTTTCCACAACACAATACTGCAGACCCAGTGACTTAGAAAACACAAGCAAATTTCCTACAAGTTCATAAACTGTAAGTCTGCAACCAAGGAGTCAGAAATGGCAATAAATTCTTCAGGTGGTGACAGAGAATCTTGTCAATGCCTCTCCCCTAGGTTCGATATTCTCAGATGTTTGGGTTGAGGCTAATATTATATATAACTATGGCATCTTCCCATGCCCACACCTGCTTCAGAATCCAAATTTCCCATTTGGTCAGGGTACTACTGGTCAGTTATTTAAAATCCACTCTAATGTCACTACCAAATTTTTTGTTTAATTTTTTGAGACAGAGTTTCCCTATATAACTAAGGCTGGTTTCAAACTCAGAATAACCATATCTCAATGTTCTGTGTATTGAGATTACAGGTATGGAATGAAATGCCAAATGTCATATCATCTAATTTAATCATCTGTGAAGACATGTGAAGACACTGTCTCAAAGGCTAGAGAAATGGATCCTCTAGTAAAGTGCCCACATGAGTACTATGCTCACATCCCCAGCACCTGTGAAGGAGCCTGGGACAGTGGCACATGTCTGTAGCCCTAGAACTGTGTAGAGGAGATAAAAAAAAAGGGATAGGTGACTCACTGAAGTGTCTGGTAAGCTAGACTAGTCAATTGGTTGACTTCCAGATTCATGGAGAGATCCTGTCTAAAAACATAAGCTAAAGAGCAGTCTGATGTTGACTTCTGGTCTCCACAAACAGATACATACATACACACATACAAACATACATACATACATACATACATACATACATACACACATACATACATACACACATATGTACATACATACATATATATTGTACAATTTAAAACATAGCTAAATAAAATTAGGTTTTTAAAAGACTATCTTCTACAAATATATTCAGTATCACAGATATTGGATGTTAGAATGCTAACACCTTTTGGTGAACAGAATTCAATACACCATAGTTGATAAGTTTCATTTCTCATCTTCAATGGGTGCATAGAAACCTCTTTAATTGCATAATTCTTCACACAACCACACCTCCTATGTACAGGTCAATATACTAAGTTTGCTAGCTTTCACAGGTACTATTGGCATGAATACCACAACTGCTAAAACTCTCTGTCATGCATAGCTAACAATGCTCATTTATTCCCCTACAGTTTGGAAGATAAGAAATGTAAAGGGAGTTGAATTGAAGTGAAATAAAGAGGTTAGCAAGGCTGCCTACCCTGTGGAGGGTTTCGAGGTAAACCCCACTTCCTTACATGTTACAGCCCCCAAAGCCACTTATATTTCTTGATTTCTGGCCTCTTTCTCTGACTTAAGAACACTTTCTAATCTCAATCTTGCTGCCTTACCCCAGTGTGTTGTAAAAATCATCCCTCATGATTCCTATATTGCAACTGTGATTATATTTAATGAAACTTTACATAATCCCACATTATTTTCCCATGCCAAAATCACTTAATTTTATCATACATGAAATCTCTTTTATTATGCAAGGCAGTAAGTAGTTAGAGGTTTCAGTTATTAGAATTTAAATACTTTTTTGGTGGATATTCAGATGGATATCATACCATCTCTCCTACATGAACTGAAATTGTAATTCATCTTGCATTTATAAAACTGTTACTTAAAAAGCATGTTTACTGTATATTTGATTGAACATCAGCTCTATTTGCCATCTTCGGTGACACTGGTTTTTTTTTTAAAAGATTTATTTACTTATTGTATGTAAATACACTGTAGCTTTCTTTAGACACTCTAGAAGAGAGAGTCAGATCTCTATATGGATAGTTGTGAGCCACCATGTGATTGCTTGGATTTGAACTTGGGACCTTTGTAAGAGCTCTTAACCACTGAGGCATCTCTCCAGCTCCTGATGTTGTTTTTAAAACAATCTGATTTGGGGTATGACTGCTCCTCATTTATCAAATCATAAATACATCTGAACAGAGCATATTTCAGTTTCTACCAATCTTCAGGCCTTCAGACAGCCCTCTATCCCCCATGCTCTGTGATTTTCACAATATTTCCCCAGTAGTTTTACTGCATTATTCTGGGAATGTACCAAAGTACTCTTGGCAAATCAAATTTTTGGAAGCATTGCCAATTACAGTTGTTTAATGCCTCTTTTTACAAATATAATCCTTAACAAATGTAAATAACCTCTAAGGATGCTACTTCATGGTGAATAAGGACAACGTGTGGTGTTTGTTGCTTTAGAAAACATTTCCCCAGCTCTTCCTGCCCAAACTGCCTGCACTTCAACATTGAACTTTTCCATGTGACCTCTCCACATGGAAATGAGTGGACAGAAGTAGTGTGTTGGTTCTGTGTTTAAGTCTCTGAAAAGGATTCAATGCTCTCCTGGAAAATATAGGACTTTGTTTGGAGACAAAACTATGCTAGAAAGCTGCTACATTTCTAGTCTGGGTTCAGAATGAGCCAGAAGAATCATCCTCTTTGCAGATATTAAACATGATGATGAATGTTTGCTGATATATATATGCTTGTAAGAGTAAAATTATTCAACAGTTTGCAGTAATAGAAGACCAAAATAGTCACCAATTTTGATTAATTTTTAATCAGAATAATCAGAAGTGGCTTCAAAGATCAATCAGACTTGGTATTTTGTTTTAAATAATAAATGGGTAAGAAATATTAAAAGCACTCACTTTAATTTTAAACAGCATATTTATTATGCCCTAATTATTCCTATCAAATTTTTTATTAATGTGAAATATTTGTTGGGTTATTTCATTAATATGAGTTATCAATTTAACTATAACTGTGTTAACTTATCAAGCAAAGAACAAGATATGAAGTTATATTTATAGGATGATTTCAACTGTTTAAAAAAAATGTGTAAAGAGACCGGGATCTGGGTCTGGGGTGATGGTTCTGTGGATAAAGAATTTACCATGCTAGCATGACACCTGGAGTTTAGAAACATGAAACAACAAGCTAATGTGTTTTTTCAAAGAGTTAAACTTCAAAGATTATGACATGGCAGAATGCTGGAGGAAGACTTCCAAAGCTTATTGGGAACATTTATCAATGATTACAAAATGGATATAAGTAGGAGAGGAACTTCAACCAGGAACCAGAAAGGAAAGTCAACAGCAAGAGGAAAAGTCAATGAAAATGATACAAATTTGACAATATGGAGGAAAAAGCAACATCAGGGGGAAACATAGAAGTGAAATTGAAATTTTGAAGAGAAACAATCCAGAAATGTTGGCAACATATTTTGAAGAAATCAAATAATAATCAATGAAAATAATAATAAACAAACCTGACCATGCAGAAGAAATAATACTAGAAAAGAAAGATAGAGATGATGAAAGAATAAGGAATGCAACAAAAAAAACATAATTATGGTGGTCATGAAATATGGAATATAATAACTCAACAAGACTAAGAACTCTCAAACTAGCAAAAAAGACTAGGAAGTTTTTAAGGTCATAGAAAACCTACTCAATGAAACTATAGTTTTAAAAAATTACCAAAATCTCAAGAAGTGAATATCTAAACAAAAGGGACTTTACAACTCTAAATACACAGCCAGAGATGAATCTCATGATGATATGCTATCGCCAATATGTCAAGAATATACAACAAAGAAATAACAGTAAAAGTTGTAAGTTAAAAAAAATACCAGCTCATCTACAAATGCAAATTCATTAGAATAATGTAAGCTTCATCAGTGACCATAGCATCCAGGAATGTATGGAATATTATATTCCAGTAATATAATATTTCAATCTGTGAAATTAAGCCACTATATTAACCACCATATCTTTCACAATTTATAGGAAAATAATATTTTAAAATAAAAAACAATAAAGCAAAACCATCAAGTGAGCTAGCTCTAAGACACTGTGGGGAATATTTTAAACGTGAGAAAGGAAAACTGTCTCTGTCATGGGCATTGTGTGCCCATACATAGTATTAATCTCCATAGTATGTATCTCTGTATAAATCATGAAAATGGAAAGGGGACCATGAGAGAGGAGAAAGTGTTCCTCAGAGTCGGGGAAGAGACATTATTGGAATACATGTAGCATAATAGTAGAAGCAAGAATTCTGCAGAGAAAAGAAGGGAACCAACTTCAGGGGACTAGGTGGGAAGGCAGAGAGCATTGGATCAAGGAGATGGATAAGACAAAAGCATAAGGAGTTGGATGTGCGTTGAGTGAGGGTGTACCCATACTTAAACTGAATTCCATAAAATTTAGTTTGGGGCAGATTGTGTTCATTCATTTATGGAGGCTGTCCTCAGGTGTCTTCAAATGCTCTGTACTATACTGAGGAGAGGTCTCTCACTGAATCTAAATCATTTCAGTTCTGCTAGTGTAGCTAGCTAGACAAACTTGGCAACTAGCTGCCTCTCTAGGGCAGGAATTGCTAGCGGGCTGCAGTATACACCTGACGTTTTTATGTAGATGCTGGGGATCTAAAATCAGTTCTTCTTCCTTGTTCTTCAGTGGAGCTGTCTACCTAGACTATCCTTAAATTATGTTGTTCCTTTATTTTTTTCCTGTAAATAAGTACCCAAACTTTCAGAATCAGTCAGAAGAGGCTCCCCTCCCCTGCAAATGATAAGCATTACAGTCAGGCTAAAAGTTCTCTAGATTGTCTTAAATAGGACCTGGAATGACAGAGCAAGACCACTCTTGGCCATACTGAGAAGAGGGAGAGAGAACCAGTGGTTAAAATGAGGACAGTGCACTTACACTATACTGTCCTGATCAATGATCTTGAAGACGGGCAAAGTATTATCTATTACAGGAATAAGCTAGACGGGAACCCCTCACCAGCACATAGATGGGATCTATGCAGAAAAATAATGCATTATTTTAGACATGTCAATTATTTCATTATTTTATTTGTTTCATTTTGATTTGCCGCACTTACTGTTTCTCTCTCTCTCTCTCTCTCTCTCTCTCTCTCTCTCTCTCTCTCTGCGTGTATACATGCGTGTGTGCGTGTGTGTCTGTGTGTATCTGTGTGTCTGTGTGTCTGTGTGTGCGTGTCTATGTGCCTGCATGTTTGTGTTGTTATTAGAGTTTTAACAATGGCTTATTTATCTCATTCTTGGATATTTTAATAATAGCATGATTGTTAATATTTATTCAAATAATTGTTAAACTTCTATGTTCTTGAGTTTGTTTTTGTTGCTTACATGGGACATTGCTTTATGATGGAAGATCTGTTGATAGCTAAAGATGGTTTTTCATGAGAATGTTTACGTCATGAATTTGCTAATTTACTCCAATACCTATATTAGATATTGCAGGAGAGGATAGACTCTGCCTCACTCCCAATCAATTCTTTCTGAGTTGTTCTCCTGTCCTTCCCTTTCTAAATACCTCCACTGATACACATCGAATTTATTGTCATACATTTCACATATTTTGGGTGTGCCAGTTATGATCTCTGTGTCCTATAGAATGTGTAAGATATATATTTGTTTCCTTGGGGTTATAGGTTATATACCATTTTTGCATCCCTGCAGGTTCATGTGCTAGAGATGTGGTCTTCACAGGGGTGCTTTTTTGCAATGTCAGAACGTTTAAGAAGTGAAGCATAGTTGAAGGTTCTAGGGTCACTGGTCAAGGTGAAGATGTTGTAGCTCACATGTAACTCCTCCCTTAAGATTAATCTGAGAGAGTTCTTATAAAGGAATCAGCTTGGCCCCTCCCACTCTGGGCTTTGGGATTCAGAATTTCCTCGTTTCCATCATTACTGTCTGTCACAAAGTGCCAGAGGCAAAGTTCAGCTTCAGTAGAGGGCTTATGTGGGGTTTGAGCTTCACAAGCTGTCAGGTAAAATAGCCTCCTTTTAAATGTAACCTGCTGCAGGTACTTCATTAGAGAGAGAGCTGACTGACCCAGCACAGTTCAGCTAGGCACTAAGAGTAAATAAAACAGAAATAATGAACTTTCCTTAGTCTTGTGATCTCAGAGAAGAAATGATTTACTATAAGAAACTAAGACATATTCTCAAACTAGAGTAAAGTAGGAAAAGTACTACAAGTGACATACAAACTTTTCCCCCTTTTAAAGACAGATGGAATCCATAAAATTTAACAAGTCTTAGGAAAAAGAAAACAGAAAGTAGTATTATACAACAAAATAGGTTTATTCTCAAATATGGAGAAATAATTTAATTTTGTGCTATTTAAAATGTTTAATAACATTGCAAGATACAGAAATATTTCCATTCATCTTGAGTAGCATAACCGTGATAATAAAATTTGACAAATAGAGCACTGAGACATAATCTATAAACCGGTCTCTCCACCATACAAATACCTCATAAGATGATTAAATTAGACAGCTCACAAGCAAAACAGATCTAGATCCAAATTCTTCCACTACTGTTTAGAAACATTTTGAGACTTAGTACTTAACTACTATAAAAATCTTTTATGATTAAAAATAATGTAAATAAGTTGTAAAGTATTATATAACTCATACAACTTTCTAGATATTATAATGTATCAAGATTCCGATGCAACACCAACAAAGAAATTTTAAGAAAGTAATCTTGGAAAAATACAATAAAGTAGTCACAGAGTTTTCCCCCTAGAATGAAAGATTTTTCCATTGAAAATCTGTGTATTTAATTTATCACAATATCATGCTAAAAGAAAAATATATAAATAATTCAGTGGCTCTTGGGCAAGCATTTGGTGATGTTTTAAAACTTGACTGTCCCATAAACCTTCTTCTTTCCATCCATTCTCCAATCACCTCCCTCCTTTTTCTCTGTCCTTATATTCCCTTCCCATGCTAGATCAATCCTTTCCAGGATCAGGGCCCTCTCCATACTTCTTCACGGGAGTCATTTGTTATGCAATTTGTGCCTTGGGTATTCAGAGCTTCTGGGATAATTAATATCCACTTATCAGAGATTGTATTCCATGTGTTTTCTTTTGTGATTGGGTTACCTCACTTAGGATGATATTTTCCAGATCAAACCATTTGCCTAAAAATTTTGTGAATTCATTGTTTCTAATTGCTGAGTAGTATTCCATTGTGTAAATATACCATATTTTCTGAATCCATTCCTCCTTTGAGGGGCATCTGGGTTCTTTCCAGCTTCTGGCTATTATAAATAAGGCTGCTATGAACATAATGGAGCATGTGTCTTAATTGCATGCTGGGGAATCCTTTGGGTATATGCCCAGGAGAGGTATAGCAGGGTCCTCTGGAAGTCTCATGTCCAGTTTTCTGAGGAACCTCCAGACTGATTTCCACAGTGGTTGTACTATCTTACAGCCCCACCAGCAGTGGAGGAGTGTTCCTCTTTCTCCACACCCTCGCCAACACCTGTTGTCTCCTGAGTTTTTGACCTTAGCCATTCTGACTGGTATAAGATGAAATCTCAGCGTTGTTTTGATCTGCATTTCCCTAATGACTAATGATGTTGAACACTTCTTAAGGTGCCTCTAGGCCATCGGAATTTCTTCAGGTGAAAATTCTTTGTTAAGATCTGTATCCCATTTTTAATAGGGTTATTTGGTTCCCTGGGGTCTAACTTCTTGAGTTCTTTGTATATATTGGATATTAGCCCTCTATCAGATGTGGGGTTGGTGAATATCCTTTCCCAATTTGATGGTTGCCGTTTTGTCCTTTTAACAATGTCCTTTGCCTTACAGAAACTTTGTAATTTTATGAGGTCCCATTTGTCAATTCTTGATCTTAAAGCATAAGCTATTGGTGATCTATTCAGGAACTTTTCCCCTGTGCCCATGTCCTCAAGGGTCTTCCCCAGTTTCTTTTCTATTAGTTTCAGTGTGTCTGGTCTTAATGGAGGTCCTTGATCCACTTGGAGTGAAGTTTAGTACATGGAGATAAGAATGGATCAATTCACATTCTTCTGCATGCTGACCTCCAATTGATCCAGCACCATTTGTTGAAAAGGCTATCTGTTTTCCATTGGATGTTTTTGGCTTCTTTGTCGAAGATCAAGTGACCATAGGTGTGTGGATTCATTTCTGGATCTTCAATTCTATTCCATTGGTCCATTTGTCTGTCACTGTGCCAATACCATGCAGTTTTTAACACTATTGCTCTGTAGTATTGCTTGAAGTCAGGGATACTGATTCCCCCAGAATTTCTTTTGTTGTTGAGAATAGTTTTAGCTATCCTGGGTTTCTTGTTATTCCAGATGAATTTGAGAATTGCTTTTTCTAACTCTGTGAAGAACTGAGTTGGGATTTTGATGGGGATTGCATTGAATCTGTAGATTTCTTTTGGCAAGATGGCCATTTTAACTATATTAATCCTGCCAATCCACGAGCATGGCAGATTTTTCCATTTTCTGAGGTCTTCTTCGATTTCCTTCTTCAGAGACCTGAAGTTCTTGTCATATAGATCTTTCACTTGTTTGGTTAGAGTCACACCAAGATATTTTATATTGTTTGTGGCTATTTTGAAGGGTGTCATTTCCCTAACTTCTTTCTCAGCCTGCTTATCCTTTGAGTATAGGAAGGCAACAGTTGATTTTATAACCAGCCATTTTGCTGAAGTTGTTTATCAGCTGTAGGAGTTCTCTGGTGGAGGTTTTCGGGTCACTTAGGTAGACTATCATGTCATCTGCAAATAGTGATAATTTGACTTCTTCCTTTCCAATTTGTATCCCCTTGACCTCCTTATGTTGTCTAATTGCTCTAGCTAGAACTTCAAGAACTATATTGAAAAGATATGGAGAGAGAGGACAGCCTTGTCTAGTCCCTGATTTTAGTGGGATTGCTTCAAGTTTCTCTCCATTTAGTTTGATGTTGGCTACCGGTTTGCTGTATATGGCTTTAACGATGTTTTGAAAAGCTGTTTGTGCGTATCCATGGACCACGGGAAGGTTTCAAACACACATTTGCGTACAAACACGTCAGCACTTTGCACATGCTCCTCCCCCTTGCTGGGCACTGCTTTTGCTCACTCCTGCCACCACTCCATTCCTTCAGTATCACTTCTGCTTTTGTGTATTATTTTTTGTATCTATATAAAATCACACACCAATAAATGGAGACTATAGCTGTCTGTCTAAGTTGGGATTATTTCATGTATGATATCCCTAGTTGCATCAATTTTTCTGCAAATGTTGAAATTTGGTTGTTTATGGGTGAATAAAACCAGTTTATGAATATAAACCATTATTTTATTATTCATTCCTATGTTGATAATCAATTAAACCAATTCCATTACACAGATCTTGTGAATAGACAATAAAGGTACAATGATCTCTATAATATGCTTAGTAACCCTTCAAGTTTATACCCAGGTATATTACAGCTTGGTCCTATGGTAAGTTCTCTGTTAGTCTTTTGAGGGAAATTTGATACCTGTTGATAACTAGATAAAGAGTAATTTTAGGAAAGTTTAAAAATTAATTTAATTATTTAGTATATTTATCTGAAATTCAGAAGAAAATATTGTTCGAACTGCTAGGACATTCAGAGCAACAAATAATAAATGGGACCTCATGAAACTGAAAAGTTTCTGCAAGGCAAAGGACACTATCAATAGGACAAAACAGCAGCCTACAGATTGGGAAAAGATCTTCACCAATCCTACATTCAGCAGAGGGCTAATATCCAAAATATATAAAGAGCACATGAAGTTAGACATTAACATCCTAAATAAAAAATGGAGTACAGAGCTAAACAGAAATCTCTCAAGAGATGAATCTCTAATGGCAGAGAAGCACTTAAATAAAAGTTAAACATCCTTAATCATCAGGGAAATCCACATGAAAACGACTCTGAGATTCCATTTTACACCCATCAGAATGGCTAAGATCAAAAACTCAAGAGACAACACATGCTGGTGATGATAAGGAAGATAGGGTCCCATTTATTAATTGTTGCTTTGAGTGTCTGAGCAAATGGAGTTTCTGTTCTGTTCAGGAAGTTGTCTCCTCTACCAGTGAGTTCAAGGCTATTTCCTACCTTCTCTTCTACTAGATTTAGTGCATGGGGTTTTATGTTGAGATCCTTGATCCACTTGGACTTGAGTTTTGTGCCGGGTGAGGAGTATGGATCTATCTGCATTATTTTACAAGCAGATATACAGTTAGACCAGCACCATTTGTTGAAGATGTTTTCTTTTTTCCATTGTATGGTTTTGGCTTCTTTGTCAAAATTCGAGTGTCTGTAGGTATGCAGATTTATTATTGGGTCTTTGATTTGATTCTGTTGAGCAATGTTTCTGGTTCTATAGCAATACCATGAAGTTTTTATTACTATTGCTCTGTAGTACAGCTTCAAATTAGGGCATGTGATATGTTCAGAAGTTCTTTTAGCATACAGGATTGGTTTAGGTATCCTGGTTTTTTGTTCATTTGTTTATCCATATGAAATTGAGAATTGTTCTTTCAAGGTCTGTAAAGAATGATGCTGGAATTTTGATGAGAATTGTATCTGTAGTTTCCTATTGGTAAGATGTCTATTTTTCTATTTTAATCCTACCAATTCATGAGCATGGAAAATCTTTCTATCTTCTTATATCTTCTTCTGATATCTTTCCATCTTCTGATATCTTCTGATATATTTCTTTCTTTAGAGTATTTAAATTTTTGTCATACAAGCCTCACTTGATTTGTTAGTTACATCAAAATACTTTATATTATTTTCGGCTATTGTGAAGAATGTTGTTTCCCTGACTTATTTTCAGCCTGTTTATCATTTGTATAAAGGAAGGCTACTTAGACTCCTAGAAGTGGGGATCTGGACTCGAAAGTGGCCACCTCCTATAGCCAGGCAGTGGAGGAATAAGGACATCAACACACACACAAAACTTTTCACCCAAAATTTGTCCTGTCTACAAGAAATACATAGTCAAAGATGGAACAGAAACTGAGGGAATGTCCAACCAATTACTGGCATAACTTGAGACAATTGGGCAAGCACCAATCCCTGACACTATTAATGATACTGTTATGACAGCAGACAGGAGCCTAGCATAATCGTTCTTTGAGAGGCTTCAACTAGCAGCAGACAGAAACAGATGCAGAAACCCCACAGTCAAACATGAGATGGAGCTTTGGGAGTCTTATGGAAGAATTGGGGGATGAGATGAGGACCCCGGAGGGGATAGCAACTACACAGGAAGACCAATAAATAGAGTTGTCTAACTTCAACACTTGGTGGCTTTCAGAGACTGAACCACCAATCAAAGAGACACACCCCTGCACATATATACCAGATGTGCAGCTCAGTCTTCATATTTGTCCCTTAATAACGAGAGTGTGGTCTCTAAAATTGGTGCCTGTCTGTGGGTCCCACTCCCCTAACTGTGCTGTCTTTTCTGCCTCAGTGAGAGAAGATGTGCCTAACACTTTAGAGATTTGGTGTGTCAGGATAGAGAGATAACCAGTGGGTGGGAAATGGGGTGAGAGTCTCTACTCTCTCATAGAAGGGGCAGGGGAAGCACTGGGGTGGGGGAGGTACTGTGGCAGGGGACCAGGAGTAGGGTCCAGTAATCAGTTTGTAAAATGAGCAAACAAATTAATTAATGGGGAAAATATTTTTTAAAAAGGCAAACAAAGAAATGAAAAAGAAAAAAATGAAAGTACTATCATATGATTCTTAAAGTAAAAATAAATAAATAAAGAGAAGCACGGGGCTGGGCACTGTGAATTGGTTCTTATGTGCAATGTAATTGATGTGACTGACATGTGTCAAGACCTATGCTCTAGTTTATGTTTACTATGAAAATAAAACAGTATAAAAACTGTAAATCCTGATTGGCTAAAACATAATTTTGATAAAGCATACCTCTTGACAGAAAACCAAAGTATTGAATAGATGTGGTTATGTCCTAACTTAATCCATAAATTTAGTATAGTTTTTTTATAACCAAAACTAAAATAAAATATGTTTTACCTTGTCAAGGTTTATCTGCACATATACTATATTTACTTGTGAGAACACAGAGAAGAAATATTTGCATAGAATAATGAAGGCTCACATATTTTAGGAACATCAAGAAATGAATGGTTTAACTTTACACACTGAAAATGAAGAGTGAAACAGAATTGAGACTCCTGAAACAAAATAGAGGCTAGATTATGATAAAAGCCAACATTAAATGAATAAAGTAACAAAGGGTGCTGCAGACACAAGCTGAATTTGGACATAATAAAATTAAGTTCTGATCTTATATTTGAATATTTCCAAGGGAGTTAAGCTATAAGTAAAGGAAATAAAATGTAAATCTACAGTAGAAAAACATGTTTATATCTTAAAAATAATATTATTCTAAGTTTGACACCAGAAAGGCAGCTAAGAACCAGGCAAGCACTTCACATATGAAATCCCAGCTCTTGAGAAGCTGAGACAAGAAGATCACCATGAGTTTAAGGCCACTCTGTGCTGCAGAATAAGAACTTGTTTCAATATAAACAAGCAAAATCTGCAATGCAATTGAGTTGCAACTGATCTGGAAAGAATCTCATCAGAGACCTAGCTCTCACAGTATCTGAAGATGCAAGCTGCTAAGACAGAAAAGCAGTAATTTCTACCCTGCCTAAAGTCTATGAACCATGACAATGACTGACCCCACAAGACAAGTCCACCTCCCTAGGGGTCAGGGTTATCACAGTTGGAGAAAGATTGTATAAGCCAAAGAACCAGAATACCTACTGCAAAATAATTTCTTGGAGACCAGGTAGGGAAGATGTACCAAAGAAAATCTCAACAGCATGGTTACCTGAACAAGAACTTTATAATAATAGCATCAGTTTACATGACAACATGTATGGAGAGAATTTCACAAGACCCTATCCCACATCAAGTATTAAAGATAACCCATGGCTACAGAGAGTGGGGAATCTATTTCTTCAGTAATGAGCCCATTCCTAGGTTATCCAGTCCCAAGCAATCAGCCCTCTAAACGCACATACATGTGAACAACAATACAGAAACTCAGTCTATAAAACCTATTGAATTCATTTGGTAGTGGTGGTGGTGGTAGTGGTGGTGATGGTGGTGGTGGCGGTGATGATGATGGTAGTGGTGGTGATAGTGTTAGTGGTGGTGGTAGTGGTGGTGGTGATGGTCATGTGTGTGTGTGTGTGTGTGTGTGTGTGTGTGTGTGTGTGTACAAGTAAAGAAGAATAATTAAAGGAGGTAACCATTAAAGAATAATTATTAATAAAGGACTGGGTAAATAAGTGCTATACTATGGAAAGATACTAGTTTAGATTAAAAATAATGGCACCACGTTAATTTTGTCAATTAAAGAATAATTAAATGATCAAATTAATGAATTTTATATTGGGAGTTGGAGAATATATTGGAAGGGTTGAAGTGATATGAAGACAGAAGTCATGTATGGAATTCTCAAAATAATATATTTAATTTAATTTTTTTACAGGTAAGAAAAACCGAATGCTCAAAACTGGTCTTAATCAGTTCAAACAGTGTAGCATAATTTGAATGTGTGTGTGTGTGTGTGTGTGTGTGTGTGTGTGTGTGTGTTTGTATGTCTGTATACCTCATGAATTCCTACTACCGATGACACCAGAACATAGTATCAGATGACCAGCAACTGGAGCTATAAGAAGTTGTAAGCATCCATGTATTATAGAGAATAGAATATTAGTCCTGTGGAAGAGCAGCCAGTGTTCAGAACTTCTGAGCCATCTCTACAACCCCAGCCTAATTGTTTTAATAAGTGTAAATGGGTGATGGATCCAGACAGAATTTGGTGGGAGAATGGGAATTGAATATATTCAAATATGGTGTATATATGTGTGGAATTACCAAAACGACTAATTAAATTTTTATTTAAAAAATAAAAAATATAAGTATAATGATGTATATTTTCAACTTAGCAGTCACTTCTAAGTGGCATAATTAAACAAATTGACAAAATATATGCTCTAATTACATTGTAAAATTTAGCAAATAACAAAATTACTTAACTGGAAAATACCTATTAATAAAGGTCTGAGAATATAAGTGCTCTATTATGTAAAGATACTAGTTTACATTAAAAATAATGGCACAGAATTAATTTTTTCAAGAAATACATGTAATATTTTGCTTTAAAGTTAGATGCTTTTTCCATAAACATATATATGTGATACTTTTAGAACCATAATATTGGTAGTTAGCTGTGTGTTTTATAATTTGGGGGAAAGCAAATCTTCTCATTAGAGTATAAAGTTATTAAATTATCCTGAGAGCTGAATGGTATATATTTATTAAAAAGCACTAAAATGCTCATACTTAAAAGGATAATTACATGTGTAAAACATTGTCACAGGGAAATAATAATAAGAGAAATAAAAATCGTTAAAAGGGTAAATGGTGTGGTAAGAGATCTCACCACAACAGGATGATATGTGAGGTAAGAGACATGTTTGTAAGCTCAATTTAGTCATTCTACAGTGTATCCATATGTCATAGCATCATGCAGTTAAACCTCAAATATTTACGAATTTTGTTTGGCAATTTAATAATGAATTTTAAAAGTAGCTACCAGCATGTTTGTTGTTTATTAAGTAAACCCACTATACTACTGAAAACACTTCAAAACTATCAAGGTCATTGGCGTTGAAACATTGTGTTTGGCATCTATTTTGTGTAGTCAGAGTGGGCGTGGCTTGTAGAGAGCTGGCTCTTTCTTTTATATATATAAAAAAATATATATAATTTTCTATATTCTTTGTTTACGTTCCAAATGATTTCCCCTTTCTTTCCCGGATCCCCTCCTCTCCCCATATGTCCCATAAACCTTCTTCTCTCCATCCATTCTCCAATCACCTCCCTCCTTTTTTTCTCTATTCTTATATTCCCTTCCCATGCTAGATCAATCCTTTCCAGAATCAGGACCTTCTCCATACTTCTTCATGGGAGTCATTTGTTATGAGATTTGTGCTTTGGGTATTCAGGGCTTCTGGGCTGATTAATATCCACTTATCAGAGATTACATTCCATGTGTAATCTTTTGTAAATGGGTTACCTCACTTAGGATGATATTTTCCAGATCAAACCATTTGCCTAAAAATTTTGTGAATTCATTGTTTCTAATTGCTGAGTAGTATTCCATTGTGTAAATATAACACATTTTCTGTATCCATTCCTCCTTTGAGGGGCATCTGGATTCTTTCCAGCTTCTGGCTATTATAAATAAGGCTGCTATGAACATAATGGAGCATGTGTCTTTATTGCATGCCAGGGAATCCTTTGGGTTTATGCCCAGGAGAGGTATAGCAGGGTCCTCTGGAAGTGCATGTCCAGTTTTCTGAGGAACAGCCAGACTGATTTCCAAAGTGGTTGTACCATCTTACAGCCCTACCAGCAGTGGAGACTGTTCCTCTTTCTCCACATCCTTGCCAACACCTGCTGTCTCCTGAGTTTTTGACCTTAGCCATTCTGACTGGTGTAAGGTGAAATCTCAGGGTTGTTTTGATTTGCATTTCCCTAATGACTAATGATGTTGAGCACTTCTTAAGGTGCCTCTAGGCCATCCGAATTTCTTCAGGGGAAAATTCTTTGTTTAGATCTGTGCTCCATTTTTTAATAGGGTTATTTGGTTCCCTGGGGTCTAACTTCTTGAGTTCCTTATGTATATTGGATATTAGCCCTCTATCAGATGTAGGGTTGGTGAATATCCTTTCCTAATTTGATGATTGCCGTTTTGTTCATTTAACAGTGTCCTTTGCCTTGCAGAAACTTTGTAATTTGATGAAGTTCCATTTGTCAATTCTTGATCTTAGAGCATAAGCTATTGGTGATCTGTTCAGGAACTTTTCCTCTATGCCCATGTCCTCTAGGGTCTTCCCCCACTTTCTTTTCTATTAGTTTCAGTGTGTCAAGTCTCTGAAGAAAGAAATCGAAGACCTCAGAAAATGGAAAAATCTGCCATGCTCATGGATCAGCAGGATTAATATAGTTAAAATGGCCATCTTGCCAAAAGAAATCTACAGATTCAATGCAATCCCCATCAAAATCCCAACTCAATTCTTCACAGAGTTAGAAAAAGCAATTCTCAAATTCGTCTGGAATAACAAAAATCCCAGCATAGCTAAAACTATTCTCAACAACAAAAGAAATTCTGGGGGAATCAGTGTCCCTGACTTCAAGCAATACTACAGAGCAATAGTATTAAAAACTGCATGGTATTGGCACAGCAACAGACAAGTGGACCAATGGAATAGAATTGAAGATCCAGAAATGAACCCATACACCTATGGTCACTTGATCTTCGACAAAGGAGCCAAAAACATCCAGTGGAAAAAAGATAGCCTTTTCAACAAATGGTGCTGGTTCAAATGGAGGTCAGCATGCAAAAGAATGTGAATTGATCCATTCTTATCTCCATGTACTAAACTTCACTCCAAGTGGATCAAGGACCTCCATGTAAAACCAGAGCTGGCTCTTTCTTTGTTGTCTATCTCCTTTAGCTTGGAGAAACTCTAAAATATGTCATCCCCTACCCTTAGTGGACCAAGGCATAGGAGACTCATGTATTCCTGACTGTCTATTATAGTTTTCCTACTGTGTAGGTAAGTTCTGAGTCCTTTAGTCACAGGTCCTCTACTTGAAGCATGCCCTGTGGGTACACTGCTCCATCTCATCTACAGCCCACCCTCCTGGTACACGAATGCAAAGGATACACAGTTTTCCAATGAACCTCCCAAAGTTTCAGGTACTAGGAATGGGATGGAGACTTAAAGATGCTTTTCCCTGACTTTTCCATATCAACTCATGTTATATTTTCCTCAATTAAGACAAGGGAACAATTGCTTCTTAACATTATATGCACAGACTTTACTCAATTCAGAATATTTAATTGTCAAGCATTTGCAGAAATATCTTTCTGGCTTCAGAGAGTTAGATGTCAATCTCAGAAACAGCAGGTGCAACCATGGAATGAAAGCCAAGAAAAGACAGAAGGCGGGCTAGAGGGGAAGTATCTGATGTATGACTTGAAATACGATCATGTTGCATAGCTGATTATTCACTTTTCCCAAGAACTCTTATTGTGTTGGGCAGCTTTCCATCATTCTAACAAATCTCCTTTAAGACCACAGTACTGATGACATGAAGGCCTTCCATCTTAGATGTTTTATCACCTCTCAATAACACAAATCCAGAACCAAGGCTTAAGGGAAGGGCCCTATGGGGGATACTCAGGACAAAACTAGAGCATTTATGTAGGCAATATAAAATCCAAGTAAACTAATATAGGGGTTATATTGTACCTATATAATAGAAAAACAAAACTTATCCAGAGTCACATGGTCTGTAAATGAAACCCTAAATTTAACCCCTAAACAATCTGAAAGATCACCGGAGTCAAAGAATTTATAAGGTACTTGAAATGCAGCTTAATGATAGAGTGTTTCCTAGCTTACAGGAAGCTTTGAGGTCAATATGAAGGCCATATTACAATAGTAATAATTATCATCATTTTCATCATAATTCATTAAAGGATTTAAACACTAAATCCCATCTGACCACCAAAGATAATTGTTTAAAAATAATTAAACTGCTCGTATAAAACTAACTGTGTAAAGTGGGAGCAGTGATTACTCAGGACAAATAATGAGCCGTAGACACAGAAAATAGACTGAGAAAAACCTGGAATGGATAATAATGGATAACATATATATTTTTCTATTATTTGGCATTCTAAAGTTATACAATCACTTTAATATCTATAAAATTGGAAGACAATAATAAAAGACCTACACATAAGCAAATAATCCTGTGCTAGTCAGTACAGAAACATCAGTCTGGGGCAAGTAAACAGGAAGAATGTGGGAACTGGTCTCCATTGGAAGACCTGGAGATGAGTGAACTTCAGGAAGAATATTAGAGTATTTGAATTACTGACAGCCAGATGTTCAAGAAGCCTCAGATATCATTGCATTCAGCCGCTTCATTTGCAGAGGAGGAAGCAGAGAAGAGGAATATGGGAAGGAAGTCATCCTCCTTAAGCCAATAAATCATCATGCTCTTAACGGAATGGAAAATGGACATTAATTCCTTAAAAGATTTTCTATCCCTTGCCCTACAAAAAAATCAATATATTATAAAAATGTGATCTTTGGCCTCTTTTCTGACTGCAAAATTTAACTAGCATGGAAAAAATGAACATTTTTGAAACATTAACTTTCCTTTATAAGCTACATAAATTTAAAATGATGTTCTCACAGCTACTCCATCCATTCTATGTTCATGTTTCCTTTAACCTAGTAGAAAAGATTCTCCTCATTTTCCTTTTCACTTTTCTCCCTTTCATCTCTTTATTTCCTTAATTCATTCCTTCAAATATGTGTTATTTTTATTTATAAAAATATTGTGTGTCAATAATGTAAAATATGGGGAACCTTAAATGAAAGTGATAACCATATACTAATTTTGTCAGTTCAAGATGATGGCAATTAGCATTGAACTAATAGTAGTTCCAGACTCCTTCAGCTCTCTTTGTCCTTTTCTGCTTTTGTTCAACATTATTTGTGATTCCAGTGAAAACAAATTCATTCTAAAATGCAAGTAGACATCTCTTATAACTCTGATTATCTCACCAAATTTCCAAACGAAATGTTATTAAGACAAAGAATATTTTACAATTAGGAGTATTTACTACCCAGTCCAACTGCGACCTATGTATAAATGGGAATCTGTGGTTTGTGACAAGTTCAGCATAGGATTTTTTTGGGGGCAAGTAGATGGTAAGTAATGTAGAAGGAGTAGAGGCTGAAAGGTGCAAATATGGTTAGCTGGGATGCTATGACCTACATCATCTCTGTGTGAAAGGATTCTGGCCAATATTTGCTGCTTATTCTGCCTGAGCTCAGAATACAGCATGTATGACCTGGAACCTGCCCACTTGAGACAAGGAATAGACACACCCAAAAGACCCACAACTAAAAGAAACAATAAACACTATTGCTCTAAATTGCTGAGAACTGGAAGCAGGTACCAGTTACGGAAATTTTCTGAAGACTTAGCAAATGATATTGATGTGTGGCAATAACTCTACTGGAGGGTCCCCCATGTCAAGAAAGAAATATTACTTCCTTAGAGTACTGCCACAAACATAGTGAATCAGATCCCTAATTTCCTAGGAATGCTTTAATGGTGAAATAAAATTATCATTCTACCAAGCCATGACAATGCATGGTATTAGTCTAACACTAGAGGCTGAGGAAGGAGAGCGCAATGTCAACAAATGGCTATATTACTCCAATGACTTGCTTCTTTTAAGCTGGATTTCTTCTGCTCATCTATCCAGTTTACTGAGACAGAGTATATCATACCTTCATCTTTTAGTTAGTTACATTTTTGAGACAGGGTTTCATCTAGCCCAGGCTGGCTTTGAACTCACTGTATATCCAAGATCTGGCCTTGAACTGATGCTTTTTTCTTTTGTATCAAGAGTACAATGATTACAAGCCTATACCAAAGCAGCCAGCTGTGTCAGCTACTTTTGCATCAGTGCAAGCACAAATCTTACCAGAAACAACTTAAAGTAATATGGAAATATTTTAGCTCACAGCTCCAGAGGAGTTCAGCGCTTTGTGATTGAAATGGCACAGGAACAGAAACGTATGGCTGAGTCACAGACTATGCACTAGGAACAGAGAGTATATCAGGAACTAGGGAGCATGTCTGACCTTTAGAGAAACGCCTTACTGTACTACTTTTGCGAACTAGGTGCCACCTCTTAATGCTGTCACTGCTGCTTCAGTACCACTATGCAAAGAAAAGGAGTGAAAATATGAACCAGGATACACCCAGAAGCCAGCAAGAGAGAGGCAGCCTGCACAGTGCAAGAAGCCAGCTATACATCCAGCAGCCAGCAAGGAGAAGACAGCCTGTACAGGTGAGATGGACCCTGCAGTCCAGGGGCCTCTGGCAAGAGGCTTCTGGTTTCCACCTCTGGATCCTGAACACCCTTGGCCACAGTGCGCCATTTCCAAGTAGTGCAGGAAGCCAGCCATACACCCAGCAGCCAGTGAGAAGGAGACAGTCAGCACAGCCTGCATCCAGAGCTGATCAGGGTCACAGAAGTACATTCTGAAATACAACTACAAGAGAGTGGGTCTTGGCTGCCATCCTTGCTTCTGTGACTGAGCAACAGATTGGTAGGCAGGTTTCACCAGAATAGAGGATCACTTGGGACACACCGCACCAGGACTCCACCTGCACCCAGGAACTCAGCAGCACCACAGCAATTTGTTCCAGGGGAAAGCAGCCCATCCAGGGTTGCTGAGATAGGCCTACAGGCACACACACAGGAGGGGCAAGCTCCAGCCAATAACAGCAGGCCCAACTAACACCAGAGATAACCAGATGGCAAAAGGCAAACATGGGAACATTGCTAACAGAAATCAAGGCAATATGGCACCATCCAAACCCAATTCTCCGACAACAACAAGTCCTGGATACCCCAACACACCAGGAAAGCAAGATTTGGATTTAAAATTACAGGTCATGATGCTGATGGAGGGCATCATGGAGGGTTTCAAGAAGGAGATAAAAAAATCCCTTAAAGAAATACAGGAGAACACAAGTAAACAGAGAGAAACCCTTGAAGAAGTAAGGGAAAATACAACAAAACAGGTGAAGGAATTAAACAAAGCCATCCATGATTTAAAGAAGGAGGTAGAAACAATAATGAAATCACAAAGGGAGACAACTCGGGACAGAAAAACTAGGAAAAAAGCCAGGAGTCATGGATCCAAACATCAACAACAGAATACAGAATACAAGAGATAGAAGAGTGAATCTCAGATGCAGAAGATACCATAGAAAGCATTGATACAATAGTCAAAGAAAATAAAAAATGCAAAAAGCTCATGACCCAAAATATCCAGGAAATCCAGGACAAAGTGAAAAGACCAAACCTAAGAATTATAGGCATAGGCCATATTTGCTGCCTGCCAGGACAGAAAAGGATCACTAGGTACTGTATCACCCTGAGCTTTAGATCTCTGGTGGTGCAAACCTCCAGGGGTCTGCCTGCACTCAGGAACTGAGCACATAGGCAGTTCATCTGCAAGCCAGTACATCGCGGGACCTGTGTCCTATGTGAGAATCAGCAGATGGAGGGACCCCCACCACACCATCTTCGCTCCATAATAGAGCAGACAGAGAACACCTGGTTGACCTTGACAACATAAGTATAACATTGATTGAGGCAAGACTGAGAAGGGCTCCAAAGGCACAAAAGAGGAAGGCAGCATATTAATAATTTGTGCCAGAGGAAACCCAGTCATCCAGTATTGCAGAGGTAACCTTAAAGATCCACAGTAGGTTGAAGCACCAGCCAGTGAGAATAAGACCATCTAACACCAGGGAGAACTAGATGGCTAAAGGCAAATGTAGGAACGTTACTAACAGAAAGAAGGCACTATGGCAGCATCTGAACCCAATTCTCCAACATTAGCAAGTCCTGGATACCCCAACACACCAGAAAAACAAGATTTGGATTTAAAATCACTGGTCATGATGCTGCTACAGGAACACATGAAGGACATACTTAAAGAAATTCAGGAGAAAATGGATCAAAAATTAGAAGCCCTTACAAGGGAAACACAAAAATCATTGAAAGAAATTCAGGAGAATACAAAAGCCAATAAGGAGGAAACACAAAAATCACTTAAAGAAATACAGGAGAACTTTGATCAACAGGCAGAAGTCATGAAAGAGGAAACACAAAAAATCTCTTAAAGAATTAGAGGAAAACACAAACAAGCAAATGATGGAACTGAGCAAAAACTTCCAGGATCTAAAAACAGAAAAAGAAACAACTAAGAAAGCACAAAGGGAGACAACTTTGGAGATAGAAAACCTTGGGAAGAAATCAGGGACCATAGACGCAAATATCAACAACAGAATACAAGAGATAGAAGAAAGAATCTCAGATGCCGAAGATACCATAGAAACCATGGACTCAACAGTTAAAGAAAATGCAAAATGCAAAAAGCTTGTAACCCAAAACATCCAGGAAATCCAGGACACAATGAGAAAGCCAAATCTAAGGATTATAGGCATTGATGAGAGTGAAGATTTACAACTTAAAGAGTGAAGATTACCAGCAAATATCTTCAACAAAATTATGGAAGAAAACTTCCCTAACCTAAAGAGAGAGATGCCCATGAATATACAAGAAGCCTACAGAACTCCAAACAGACTGGACCAGAACAGAAATACCTCCCGTCACATAATAATCAAAACAAATGTACTAAACAAAGAAAGAATACTTAGGGCAGTATGAGAAAAAAGCCAAGTAACATATAGAGGAAGACCTATCAGAATTACACCAGATTTCTCACCAGAGACCATGAAAGCTAGAAGATCCTGGGCAGAGCTCATGCAGACTCTAAGAGAACACAAATGCCAGCCGAGACTACTATACCCAGCGAAACTCTCAATTACTATAGATGGAGAAACCAAGATATTCCATGACAAAACCAAATTTACACAGTATCTTTCTACAAACCCAGCCCTACAAAGGATAATAGGGGGAAAACACCATTACAACAAGGGAAACTATACCCTGGAAAAAGCAGGATATTAAGCTGCTTTCATTAAACCCAAAAAGATATCCATACATATAAAATTAATATAAAAAATGATAGGAAGCAATAACCACTACTCCTTAATATTTCTTAACATCAATGGACTCAATTCCACAATAAAAAGACATATAATAACAGACTGGTTACATAAACAGGACCCTACATTTTGCTGCATGCAAGAAACACACCTCAGTGTCAAAGACAAAAACTACCTTAGAGTAAAAGGCTGGAAGACAATTCTACAAGCAAATGGTCCCAGGAAACAAGCCGGAGTTGCCATTCTAATTTCAGATAACATTGCCTTTCAACCTAATGTCATCAAAAGAGACATGGAAGGTCACTTCTTGCTGGTCAAAGGAAAAATCCAACAAGAAGAACTCTCAATCCTGAACATCTATGCCCCAAATACAAGGGCACTCTCATTCATAAAAGAAACTTTACTAAAGCTCAAAGTACACATTGCACCTAACACAATAATTGTGGGTGACTTCAACACTCCACTCTCAACAATGGACCGATCAGGAAAACAGAAACTAAACAGGGAGACAGTGAAACTAATTGAAGCTTTGAACCAGTTGGAGTTAATATATATATATAAAACTTTTCATCCCAAAGCAAAAGAAAATACCTTTTTCTCAGCACCTCATGGTACCTTCTTCAAAATAGATCATATAGTTGGTCACAAGACAGACCTCAACAAATATAAGAAGATTGAAATAATCCCATGCCTCCTATTAGATCACTATGGAGTAAAAGTGGTCTTTAATAACAGTAAAAACAACAGAAAGTCCACATACACATGGAAACTGAACAATACTCTCCCTCCTATCAGATCACTATGGATTAAAAATGGTCTTTAATAACAGTAAGAACAAAAGAAAGTCCACATACACATGGAAACTGAACAATACTCTACTCAATGATACCTTGGTCAAGGAAGAAATAAAGAAAGAAATCAAAGATTTCTTAGAATTTATTGACAATGAAGGCACAACATACACAAATCTATGGGACACAATGAAAGCAGTGTTAAGAGGAAAACTCATATCTTTGAGTGCCTCCAAAAAGAAATTCGAGAGAGCATACACTAGAAGATTAACAGAACAACTGAAAGCCCTGGAACAAGAAGAAGCTAATTCACCCAGGAGGAGACGAAGACAGGAAATCATCAAACTCAGGGCTGAAATCAATCAAGTAGAAAACAAGAGAACCATACAAAGAATCAACAAAACCAAAAGCTGGTTCTTTGAAAAAATCAATAAGATAGATAAACCCTTAGCCAGAGTAACCAAAGGGCACAGAGAAAGTATCCAAATTAACAAAATTAGAAATGAAAATGGAGATATTACAACAGAAACCAAGGAAATTCAAAAAATCATCAGATCCTACTACAAAAATGTATACTCAACACAACTGGAGAATCTGGAGGAAATGGACATTTTCTTAGACAGATACCAATTACCAAAATTAAACCAGGATCAAATAGACCATCTAAATTGAACCATAACCCCTAAAGAAATAGAAGGGGTCATAGATAGGCTTCCGACCAAAAGAAGCACAGGACCAAATGGTTTCGGTGTAGAATTCTATCAGACCTTCAAAGAAAACTTAACACCAATACTCTTCAAACTTTCCCACCAAATAGAAACAGAAGTAACACTACCCAACTCCTTCTTCAAAGCCACTATTACACTGATACCAAAACCACACAAAGGTCCAACTAAGAAAGAGCATTTCAGGCCAATTTCCCTTATGAATATCGATGCAAAAATACTCAGTAAAATTCTTGTCCACTGAATCCAAGAACACATAAAAATGATCATCCACCATGATCAAGTAGGCTTCATCCCAGGGATGCAGGGATGGTTCAATATAAGGAAATCCATAAATGCTATCCACTACATAAAAAACTCAAAGAAAAAACCACATGAACATTTCATTAGAGGCTGAAAAATATTTGACAAAATTCAGCATCCTTTCATGCTAAAAGTCTTGGAAAGGACAGGAATTCAAGGCCCATATCTAAACATAGTAAAAGCAATATACAGCAAACCGGTAGCCAACATCAAACTAAATGGAGAGAAACTTGAAGCAATCCCACTAAAATCAGGGACTAGACAAGGCTGCCGCCTCTCTCAATATCTTTTCAATATAGTTCTTGAAGTCCTAGCTAGAGCAATTAGACAAAGGAAGGAAGTCAAAGGGATACAAATTGGAAAGGAAGAAGTCAACCTATCACTATTTGCAGATGATATGATCGTATACTTAAGTGACCCTAAAAACTCTACTAGAGAACTCCTACAGCTGATAAACAACTTCAGAAAAGTGGCTGGCTACAAAATCAACGCAAGCAAATCAGTAGCCTTTATATATTCAAAGGATAAGCAGACTGAGAAAGAAATTAGGGAAATGCCCTGCTTCACAATAGCTACAAACAGCATAAAGTATCTTGGGGTGACTATAACCAAACAAGTGAAAGACCTATATGACAAGAACTTCAGATCTCTGAAGAAGTAAATCGAAGAAGATCTCAGAAAATGGAAAAATCTTCTATGCTCGTGGATTGGCAGGATTAATATAGTTAAAATGGCCATCCTGCCAAAGGCGGTCTACAGATTCAATGCTATCCCCATAAAAATCCCAACCCAGTTCTTCATAGAGCTAGAAAGAGCAATTCTTAAATTCATCTGGAATAACAAGAAACTCAGGATAGCTAAAACTATTCTCAACAGTAAAAGAACTTCAGGGGGATTCAGTATCCCAGACTTTAAACTTTACTACAGAGCAATAGTGACAAAAACTGCATGGTATTGGTATAATATCAGGCATGCCGATCAATGGAATAGGATTGAAGACCCAGAAATGAACCAACACACCTATGGTCACTTGATCTTCGACAAAGGAGCTGAAAGCATCCAGTGGAAAAAAGATAGTCTTTTCAACAAATGGTGCTGGTTCAATTGGAGGTCAGCATGCAGAAGAATGCAAATCAATCCATTCTTATCACCTTGCACTAAGCTCAACACCAAATGGATCAAGGACCTCCACATAAAACCTGACACACTGAAACTAATAGAAAAGAAACTGGGGAAGACCCTGGAGGACATGGGCACAGGGGAAAAGTTCCTGAATAGAACACAAATAGCTTAGGTTCTAAGATCAAGAATTGACAAATGGGACCTCATAAAACTGCAAATTTCTATAAGACAAAGGACACTGTCAAAAGGAGAAAACATCAACCAACAGATTGGGAAAGGATCTTCACCATCCCTAAATCCACAGAGGGCTAATATCTAATATATACAAAGAACTCAAGAAGGTAGAACCCAGAGAACCAAATAACCCCATTAAACAGTGGGGTACAGAGTTAAACAAAGAATTTTCATATGGAGAACTTCAGAGAGCTGAGAAACACCTTAAGAAATGTTCAACATCATTAATCATTAGGGAAATGCAAATCAAAACAACCCTGAGATTTCACCTCACACCAGTCAGAATGGCTAAGGTCAAAAACTCAGGAGACAGCAGGTGTTGGCAAAGATGTGGAGAAAAGAGGAACACTCCTCCACTGCTGGTGGGATCGCAAGATGGTGTAACCACTTTGGAAATCAGTCTGGCGGTTCCTCAGAAAACTGGGCATGACACTTCCTGAGTGTAGCCGCCCGCTGCCACATGTGAACTGGAGACCTGGAAGAGAATTCTGGGGAAAAATGGGAAGGCGACGAAAGAGATTTGAGTCAAGATGACAGTTTGCCGATCAAGACTGACTTTACTATATTTTAGCCAAAATATATAGTCTTTAGAAAACAACACCCCCCCCCCCCTCCACTTCTCAGCGGGTCGCCTGCTTCAAGTCTAGCAGGTCTCTGCTGGTCTCCAGGTGAGACTGCCCTGAGGCAGCCTTGATTGTCAAGGTGAAAGCAGCTGTATTGTTCCCAGTGGAACAAAGGCCAGAGATAACACCAGTGGAAGGCTAGGTGCTGCCAGCCAGGGATGTTGCGAATGGGCTGGGAGGTCCAGCTCAATAATGTGGGGGAAGGGACACCTGAGGACCCTGTTATACCACTCCTGGGCATATATCCAGAGGATTCTTCAGCATGCAATAAGGACACATGCTCCACTATGTTCATAGCAGCCCTATTTGTAGTAGCCAGAAGCTGGAAAGAAACCAGGTGTCCTTCAACAGAGGAATGGATACAAAAAATGTGGTATATTTACACAATGGAGTACTATTCAGCCATTAGAAACAATGAATTCATGAAATTCTTAGACAAATGGATGGAGCTGGAGAACATCATACTAAGTGAGGTAACACAGTTTCAAAAGATCAATCATGGTATGCACTCACTGATAAGTGGATATTAGCCTAGAAACTTTGAATACTCAAGACATAATCCACAAATTAAATGATGTCCAAAAAGAATGGAGGAGTGGCTCCTGGTTCTGGAAAGACTCATTGTAAGAGTATAGGGGAATTCCAGAACAGGGAAGTCAGAAGGGGTAGATGGAGGAACAGGGGGAGGGAAGAGGGCTTATGGGACTTGCGGGGAGTGGGGACCCAGAAAAGGGGAAATCACTTGAAATGTAAATAAAAATATATCAATAAACAAAAACCAAAAAATCAAACAAAAAACCCCAAACAAACAAACAAAAAAAAAAAAAGAATTATAGGCATAGAAGAGAGTGAAGATTTCCAACTTAAAGGGCCAGTAAATGTCTTCAACAAAATTATAGAAGAAAATTTCCCTAACCTAAAGAAAGAGATGCCCATGAACATACAAGAAGCCTACAGTACTCCAAACAGATTTTACCAGGAAAGAAATTCATCCTGTCACATAATAATTAAAACACCAAATGTACTGAACAAAGAAAGAATATTAAAAGCAGTAAGGGGAAAATGTCAAGTAACATATAAAGGTAGATCTATCAGAATTACACTGGAATTCTCACCAGAGACTATGAAAGCCAGAAGAGCCTGGGCAGATGTCATGCAGACCCAAATGCAAACCCAAACTGCTATAACCAGCAAATCTCTCAATTACCATAAATGGAGAAACCAAGGATTTTCATGACAAAAACAAATTTACACAGTATCTTTCCACAAATCCAGCCCTTCAAAGTATGATGAATGGAAAAAACCAACAAAAGGAGGGGAACCACACACAAGATAAAGCAAGAAAGTAATCTTTCAACAAACCCAAAAGAAGATAACCATACAAACATAAAAATTACATCAAAAACAGCAGGAAGCAACAATAATTATTCCTTAATATCTCTTAATATCAATGGACTCAATTCCCCAATAAAAAGACATAGACTGCCGGGCGGTGGTGGCTCACGCCTGTAATCCCAGCACTCTGGGAGGCAGAGGCAGGAGGATTTCTGAGTTCGAGGCCAGCCTGGTCTACAGAGTGAGTTCCAGGACAGCCAGGGCTACACAGAGAAACCCTGTCTCGAAAAACAAAAACAAACAAACAAACAATCAAAAAAAAAAAAAAGACATAGACTAACAGACTGGATTTGTAAACAAGAGCCAACATTTTGCTTTATACAGGAAGTACATCTCAGTGTCAAAGACAAACAGTACCTAAGAGTAAAAGGCTGGAAAACAGTCCTCCAAGCAAATGGTCCCAGGAAACAAGCTGGAGTAGTCATTCTAATATCAGATAAAATAGACTTTCAACCAAAAGTCATCAAAAAAGATACAAAAGGCCACTTTATACTCATCAAAGGAAAAATCTACCAGGAAGAACTTTCAAGTTTGTTTTTTGGATTTGGTTTTTTTGAGACAGGGATTGTCTGTATAGTTCCTAACTGTCCTGGAACTCACTGTGTAGATCAGGCTGGCCTCGAACTCAGAAATTTGCATGCCTCTGCCTCCCAAGTGCTGAGATTACAGGCATGTGCCACCACCACCCAGCGAACTCTCAATTTTGAACCTCTATGCCCCAAATACAAGGGCAAATGCATTCATGAAGGAAACCTTACTCAAGCTTAAAGTACACATTGCACCCCACACAATAATTATGGGGGACTTAAACACCACTCTCTTCAATGGACAGATCAAGAAAACACAAACTAAACAGAGTCACAGTGAAACTAACAGAAGTTTTGGACCAAATGGATTTAATAGATATCTATAGAACATTTCATCCTAAATCAAAAGAATATACCTTCTTCTCAGCACCTCATGGTACCTTCTCCAAAATTGACTATATAACTGGTCACACAACAGATATAAGAAGATCGAACTAATTCCATGCCTCCTATCAGATCACTATGGAATAAGGGCAATCTTCAATAGCAACAAAAACAACAAAAAGCCCACATACACATGGAAGCTGAACAATTCTCTACTCAATGGTAACTTGGTCAAGGAAGAAATAGGGAAAGAAGTTAAAGACTTTTTAGAATTTAATACAAATGAAGGCACAAATTTTTGGGACACAATGAAAGCAGTGCTAAGAGGAAAACTCATACCTCTGAGTGCCTACAAAAAGAAGCTAGATAGAGCATACACTAGCAGTTTAACTGAACACCTGAAAGCTTTAGAACAAAAAGAAGGTAATACACCCAAGAGGAGTAGAAGGCTGGAAATCATGAAACTCAGGGCTGAAATCAACCAAGTTGAAACAAAAAGAACTATACAAAGAATCAGCAAAAGCAGGAGCTGGTTCTTTGAGAAAATCAACAAGATAGATAAACCTTTAGCCAGAGTAACCAGAGGGCACAGGGACAGTACCCAAATTAACAAAATCAGAAATGAAAAGGATAAATAACAACAGAAACTGAGAAAATCCCAAAAATTATCATATCGTACTACAAAAGCCTATACTCAACAAAACTGGAAAATCTGGATGAAATGGACAATTTCCTAGACGGATACCAGCTACCAAAATTTAATCAGGATCAGATAGACCATCTAAATGGTCCAATAACCCCTAAAGTAATAGAAGTGGTCATTGACAATCTCTGAACCAAAAAAAGCACAGGACCAGAAGGCTTTAGTAGAGAATTCTACCACACATTCAAAAGAGACCTAATGCCAATACTCTTCAAACTATGCCATAAAATAGAAACAGAAGGAACATTACCCAACTCATTCTATGAAGCCACAATTTCACTGTTACCAAAGCCACAAAAAGATCCAACAACAACAAAAAAGATAACCTTAGACCAATTTCCCTTATGAATATCGATACAAAAATACTTAATAAAATTCTTTTTTTTTTTTTTTGGTTCTTTTGGATTTGGTGTTTTTGAGACAGGGTTTCTCTGTGTAGCCCTGGCTGTCTAGGAACTCACTCTGTAGACCAGGCTGGCATCGTACTCAGAAATCCACCTGCATCTGCCTCCCAGAGTGCTGGAATTATTGGCACAAACCACCACCACCCAGCTTTCAATAAACTTCTTGCCAACCAAATCCAAGAATACATCAAAACTATCATTCACCATGATCAAGTAGGCTTCATCCCAGAGACACAGGGATGGTTCAATATACAGAAATCCATCAATGTAATCCACTACATACAGAAGCTCAAAGAAAAAAACCACATGGTCATTTCATTAGATGCTGAAAAGGCACTTGATAAAATTCAGCATCCTTTCATGTTAAAGGTCTTGAAAAGGATGGAAATTCAAGGCCCATACCTAAACATAATAAAAGCAATATACAGCAAACCAGTAGCCAACATCAAACTAAGTGGAGAGAAACTTGCAGCAATCCCACTAAAATCAGAGACTAGACAAGGCTGTCCTCTCTCTCCGTATTTATTCAATAGAGTACTTGAAGTTCTAGCTAGAGCAATTAAACAACAAAAGGTCAAAGGGATACAAATTGGAAAGGAAGAAGTCAAATTATTACTAATTGCAGATGATGTGAGCAAACCAAAAAACTCCACCAGAGAAATCCTATAGCTGATAAATATCTTCAGCAAAATGGCTGGATATAAAATTAACTCAAGCAAATCAGTAGCCTTCCTATACTCAAAGGATAAACAGGCTGAGAAAGAAATTAGGGAAATAACAACCTTCACAATAGCCACAAACAATATAAAGTATCTTGGTGTGACTAACCAAACAAGTAAAAGATCTATATGACAGGAACTTCAAGTCTTTGTAGAAAGAAATCAAAGACCTCAGAAGATGGAAAAATATTCTATGCTTTTGGATTGGCAGGGTTAATATAGTAAAAAAGGCCATCTTGCCAAAAGCAATATACAGATTCAATGCAATCCCCATCATAATCCGAACTCAATTCTTCGTAGAGTTAGAAAGAGCAATTGTCAAATTCATCTACAATAACAAAAAAACCAGGATAGCTAAAACTATCCTCAAGAGTAATAGAACTTCTGAGGGAATCAGTATCCCTGACCTCAAGCAGTACTACAGAGCAATTGTGTTAAAAACTGCATGGTATTGGTACAGTGACAGGCAAGTAGATCAAAAGAATAGAATTGAAGTCCCAGAGATGAACCCACAGAATTATGGTCACTTCATCTTTGACAAAGGAGCTACAACCATCCAGTGGGAAAAAAAAAAGATAGCCTTTTCAAAAATGGTGTTGATTCTACTGGAGGTCAGCCTGCAGAAGAATGCAAATCGATCCATTCTTATCTCCTTGTACTAAGCTGAAGTCTAAGTGGATCAAGAACTTCCACATAAAACCAGATACACTGAAAGTAATAGAAAAGAAACTTGGGAAGACCCTTGAGGACATGGGCACAGGGGAATAGTTCCTCAACAGAACACCAATAGCTTATGCTCTAAGATCAAGAATTGGCAAATGGGACCTCAAAAAACTACAAAGTTTCTGTAAGGCAAAGGACATTGTCCACAGGACAAAGTGGGAAAAGATCTTTACCAACACTTCTTCTGACAAAGGGCTTATATCCAAGATATACAAAGAACTCAAGAAGGTAGACTCCAGAGAGCCAAATATCCCCCTTAAAAATGGGATACAGAGCTAAACAAAGAATTTTCACCTGAGGAATATCAAATGGCTGAGAAGCACCTAAAGAAATGTTCAACATCCGTAGTCATCAGGGAAATGCAAATCAAAACTACCCTGAGATTTCACATCACACCAGTCAGAATGGCTAAGATCAAAAACTCAGGGGAAAACAGGTGCTGACAAGGATGTGGAGAAAGAGGAACACTCCTCCACTGCTGGTGGGGTTGCAAGTTGGTACTACTGCTCTGGAAATCAGTCTGGCAGGTCCTCAAAAAACTGGGAATGATACATCCAGAAGTCCCCACTATACCACTCCTGAGCATATACCCAGAAGATTCCCCAGCATGTAATAAGGATGCATGTTCCACTATGTTCATAGCAGCCCTATTTATAATAGCCAGAAGCTGGAAAGAACCCAAATGTCCCTCAATGGAGGAATGGATACAGAAAATGTGGTACATATACACAATGGAGTACTATTCAGCCATTAGAAGCAATGAATTCATGAAATTCTTAGACAAATGGATGGAATTGGAGAACATCATCCTAAGTGAGGTAACCCAGTCTCAAAAGAACAGTCATGGTATGCACTGACTGATAAACAGTTATTAGCCTAGAAGCTTGGAATACCCAAGACACAATTGACATATCAAATAATGCCCAAGAAGAAGGAAGGAGTGGTCCCTGGTCCTGGAAAGGCTCAGTGCAGCAGTGTAGGGGAATACCAGAACAGGGAAGTGAGAAGGGGTGGATTGGGAAACAGGGGGAGGGAAGATGGCTTATGGGACTTTTGGGGAGGGGGGATCCAGAAAAGTAAAAATCACTTGAAATGTAAATAAAGCATATATCAAATAAAAAATGTTCTTCAGTTGAGCTATCTCAAATATTTGTATGCAAACACTTAGTGCTATAAACATCTATGACTACTTTCGAAATATCTCATAAATTTTAATGTATTGTATGTATTGTTTTTGTGTTCATTAAATTGTAGAACTTCAAAAAAAGAAAATATGAACCAGGAGATAAATTTTCCATTCACACTATTATTAATTCACTTTATTTTATTTTGATTTAGCTTATCTCATTGTGTCTGTTGGCCGAAGTCTGTTATAGCATGATTGACCAAGAAACATAAAAGGGGAATTCTGGTACTCACCCTGTCTTCTTTTGGCTCCCTTGTTTTGTCTGATCAACAGCTTAGGCAATGCTACCACCTACAATTTTCCTATCAGTTAATATTCATTGGAAATTCTCTAACAAACATACCAACACTTAAATGAGTCTAAATCTAGTAAAGTTGAAGATGGCAATTAACCGTCACTGTTGTTTCTTATACAGCCTGAAACCCTGAGTGGTATGACTTACAAAAAATAATAAACACATGGTCACATGTACAGAAAAGTTGGAAGAGCATAGGCCACATATTCTGAAAGAAATGTATCACCACCACTAGCAGCAACTTGGAAGCTCAGCATGTTTAATTTGTGCATCTGAATTAAAGAGATAGGTTTATTGTACATAACTAAATAAGGATATAGGGGTAGCTAATCTCTGTGGGAGATTTCTATCAGTCACAGTCTGAGGCTGCTTCCATCCCAAAAGATGCTGTGATTGATAGTTTCAGTACAGACAGGTCAACTGGTCATAAACACTCATATCTGAGTAAGAGAAGCCTTTGCCATTTCTTTGGATGAATCCTTGCAAGGCTTTGACATTCCTATGGGTCTGAGATATTAAAATTCCTGACATGTCTGAGCTCATATTAATAATACACAGACACTGAAGACTTCATCTGATTACCACAACTCATGTCAGAGGCTCCAGACCTTAAAACATCATTATCTCTTTCTTCAGATAGCATGCCCTGATTCCTATTTAGAGGAGTCTTTTTCCACCTTGTTGCATGAAACCATAGCAGGACTAAAAAAGAAAGTAAATCTTTTTCTGGACAACTATTGAGCATTTAAAGCAAACATTAACAGGCAGACACTACCACTCAAGATCAGTCTTACTAGGAAATATTGGTTTAAATAGAGAGAACTAAAAGCAACCCCACTAAAATAGTGAACAAGGCAAGGTTGACCATTCTCTCCCTAGCTATTCAATAGAGTTCTCAAACTCTTAGCTAGATCAATTAGAAAATAAGACAACAAAAGATATCAAGATGATACAAGTTGGAAAGGAAGAAATTAAAATATCATTTTCAGATGATATGATAGCTTTTATAAGTAACCCTAAAAAGTCCACTGAGAATTTATAAACAGATTCATCAAAGCAGCTCAATAAAAAATTACCTCATGGTCTGTGTCTGGAGCAGATCCTTTGCCACAGCACCCAGAGCTGATCCTGTGGCACACCACTCCATACCCAAATACCACTTAGGAGAGAGCTGGCCTACCAGGAGTACTGACACATAGTCTTATAGGAGGGACAAGCCACAGACAAAGACAGCAAAATCACCTAATGTCAGATGGTAATAGGCAAGGGCTACCCGGCATCATGAGAGTCTAGTTCTTGCACCACAGCAATCCAATACACCAGAAAAGCAACACTGATTTATAATCACATCTGATGATGATGATAGAGGACTTTAAGAAGGACATAAAAAAAATCCCTTGGAAAAATACAGGAGAACACAGGGAAACAGATAGAAGCCCTTAAAGAGGAAACACAAAAATCCCTTTAAGAATTATAAGAAAATACAAACAGCTGAAGGAATTGAAGAAAACCATCCAAGATCTAAAAATGTAAATAGGAAGGATAAAGAAATCACAAAGAGAGACAACCCTGGAGACAGAAAACCTAGAAAAGAGATCAGGAGTCAGATGCATCACCAACAGAATACAAAATATGGAAAAGAGACTCTCAGATGCAAAAGATACCATCATTGACACAACAGTCAAAGAAAATGCAAAATGCAAAAAGGTCCTAATCCAAAACATCCAGGAAATTCATGACAGAATAAGAGGACCAGGATAATAGACCTAAGGATAATAGGTATAGAAGAGAGCAAAGATTCCCAACTTAAAGGTCTAATAAGTATCTTCAAAAAAGTTATGGAATAAAACGTCCCTAAAGAGATGCCCAAAAGATACAAAAGGCCTATGGAACTCCAAATAGATTGGACCAGAAAAGAAATTCCTCCTGTCACATAAAAATCAAAACACCAAATGCACAGAACAAAGAAAGAATATTAAAAGCAGTAACGGAAAAAAATCAAGCAACATATATAAGTCAAGCAACCCATCAGAATTATACCAGACTTCTCAGCAGAGACTATGAAAGCTAGAAGATTATGAGCAGATGCTATACAGAACCTAGTAGATCACAATTGCCAGCCCAGGTTACTATACCCAGCAAACCTTTCAATTACCATAGATGGAGAACCCAAGATATTCCATGACAAAAACTAATTGCACAGTATCTTTCTACAAATCAAGCACTACAAAGAATAGTTGATGGAAAAAACAAACACAAGGAGGTGAATGATACCCTAGACAAAGCAAGAAATAATCTTCTTTTCAGCAAACCCAAAGAAGAGAGCCACACAAGCATAAAAAAATACATCAAATATAACAGGAACCAACAATCACTCTTACTTAATATCTCTTAACATCAATTGACTTGATTCCCCAATAAAAAAATTCCCCAATAAAAAAATGGACTAACAAACAGACTTGATAAATAAATAGAACACAGTACTTTGCTGCATATAGGAAACACACCTCAGAACCAAAGACAGACATTACCTAAGAGCAAAGGGCTGGAAAACAATTTTCCAAGCTAATTGTCCCCAAAATAAGCTGGAGTAGCCATTCTAGTATCAGGTAAAGTCAACAATCAACCTAAAATTATCAAAAAAGATAAGGAAGGACACTTCATAATTATCAAAGAAAAAAATCTACCAAGATAAATTCTCAATTCTGAATATCCATGCTCCAAATGCAAGGACACCCTCATTTATAAAAGAAACTTTATTAAAGCTCAAAGCAACACATTGCACCTCACACAATAGCAGTGTGAGACTTCAACACCTCACTCTCATTAATGTACAGATCATAGAAATACAAACTAAACAGGCACACTGAAACTAAGAGAAGTTATGGACAAAACATATTTAACAGATTACTATAGAACATTTCATCCTCAAAGAAAAGAAAATACCTTCTTAGCACTTCATGGTACGGTCACAAAAATTGGCCATATATTTGGTCATAAAACAGATCTCAAGAGATATAAGAAGATTAAAATAATCCCATGCATCCTATCAGCTTACCACAGACTAAGGCTGGTCTTACATTGTAACAAAAACAACAAAAAGGCCACATACACGTGGAAGCTGAAGAACACTCTAATCAATGATAACTTGGTCAAGGAAGGAATAAAGAAAGAAATTAAATTAAAATCTTTTTAGAAATTAATGAAAATGAAGGTACAACATACCCAAACTTATGGGATATGAATAAAGCAGTGATAAAAAGAAAACCCATAGGTCTGAGGGCCTCCAAAAATTAACTGGAGAAAACATACACTAGCAGCTTAACAGAACAACTGAAAGCTCCAGAACAAAAAGAAGCAAATACACCCAATGCTCCTCTTGGGAGTAGACAGCAGGAAATAATCAAACTCAGGGATAAAACCAACCAAGAAGAAACAAAAAGAACTATACAAAGAATCAACAAAACCAGGAGCTGGTACTTTCAGAAAATCAACAAGATAGATAAACTCTTAGCCAGACTAAAGAGAGGGTAAAGAGACAGTATCCATATTAACAAAATCAGAAATGAAAAGACGGATATAACTCAAGAAACAGAGGAAACTCAAAAAATCATCATGCTACTTCAAACGCCTATTCTCAACAAAACTGGAAAATCTGGATGAAATGAGCAATTTCCTAGACAGATAATAAATGCCAAAGTTAAATCATGGTTAAATAAACCATCTAAACAGTCTCTTAAACCCTAAAGAAATAGAAGCATTCATTAAAAACCTCCCAATCAAAAATAAAAAAACCCAGGACCATTTGGGTTAAGGTCAGAAGTCTATCAAACCTTCAAAGAAATCCTAATAACAATACTCTTCAAACTATACCACAAAATAGAAACCAAAAGAACATTACCCAATTCACTATATGAAGCCAGTTACACTGATAACTAAACCACACAAAGACGCAACAAAGAAAGAGAACTTCAGACCAAATTCCCTTATGAATCTCAATGCAAAAGTACTGAATAAAATTTTCACAAGCCAAATCCAAGATCCCAGGGATGCAGGGATGGTTCAATATATGGAAATCCATCAACGTAATAAATAAACTAAAAGGAAAAAGCCACATAATAATTTTATTAGATGCTGAGAAAGCATTTGACAAAATTCAACATTCATTCATGTGAAAAGTCTTAGAAAGATCAGGAACTCAAGGCCCATACCTAAACATAGTATAATCAATATACAGCAAACCAGTAGCCATCATCAAACCAGAAGGAGAAAAATTTGAAGCAATTCCACTAAAGTCAGAAACTAGGCAAGGCTGTCCACTCTCTCCCTACCTGTTCAATAGCTAGAACTTGAAGTTCTAGCTAGAGCAATTAGACAACAAAAGAAGGTCAAAGGGATACAAATTGGAAAGGAAGAAGTCAAAATATCACTATTTACAGATGACATGATAGTACACTTAAGTGACCCCCCAAAACTCCACCAGAGAATGCCTACAGCTGATAAACAACTTTACCAAAGTAGTTGGATATAAAATTAACTCACACAAATCAGCAGCCTTGCTATACTCAATGGATACACACCCTTTACAATAGTCACAAATATATAATGTATATTTATACATTAGTCACAAAGGTATAATGTATAATTACCTTGGTGTGACTCTGAGAAAGTGAAAAAGTCTATATGACAAAAACTTAAAGTCTCTGAAGAAAGAAACTGAAGATTTCAGAAGATGGAAAAATCTCCCATGCTTGTGCATTGGTAGGATTAATATAGTAAAATGGCCATCTTGTCAAAAGCAATCTACAGATTCAATACAATCCTCATCAAAAATCCATCTAAGTTCTTCATAGAGTGAGAAAGATCAATTTCCAAATTCATATGGAATAACAAAAAAAAATCAAGATATTGTAAACTATTCTCAACAATACAAGTACTTCTGCTGGAATCACCATCCCTGACCTCTAGCTGTACTACAGAGAAATCATGATAAAAAAAAAAAAAGTCTCCATGGTATTGGTACAGTGACAGGCAGGTCTATTAATGGAATAGAACAGAAGACACAGAAATGAACTCACACACCTATGCACACTTTATCTTTGACAAAGGAGCTAAAACCATCCAGTGAAAAACAGACAGCATTTTCAACAAATGGTGCTTGATCAACTGGTGGGCAGCATATAGAAGAATACAAATAAATCCATTCTTATTCCCTTGTACAAAACTCAATTCCAAGTGAAACTTGGACATAAAACCACATATAAAACCTCCACATAAAACCAGATATACTGAATCTAATAGAAGAAAAAGTGGGGAAAGAACCTAGATTTCCTTCAACAGAGGAATGGATACAGAAAATGTGGTACATTTATACAATGGAGTACTACTCGGTTACTAAAAACAATGAATTCATGAAATTCTTAGGCAAATGGATGGAACTAGAAAATATCATCCTGAATGAGGTAACTCAATCACAAAAGAATACTTATGGTATGCACTCACTGGTAAGTGAATATATTCCAGAACCTCAAAATACCCAAGATAGAATTCATAGACTACATGAAGCTCAAGAAGAAGGAAGACCAAAGTGTAGATACTTTGGTCTTTCTTAAAAGGGGAATCAAAATACCTATGGGAGTAGCAGAGACTGAACAAAAGGCTATCCAGACACTGCCCTACCTGGGGATCCATCCAGTATACCGTTAGCAAACCCAGACACTATTATTGATGCCAAAAAGTGCTTGCTGACAGAAGCCTAATATAGCTGTCTACTGAGAGGCTCTGCCAGTGCCTGACAAATACAGAAGTTAATGCTCACAGTCAACCAATTGACTGATCTCAGGGAGGAGGAGCTAGAGAAATGACCCAAGGAGCTGAAGGGGTTTGCAACCCCCATAGGAGAAAAAACAATATGAATCAACCAGTAACCCCAGAGCTCCCAAGTACTAAACCACCAACCAAAAAATACACATAGATGAACCCATGACTCTAGCCCCATATGTAAGAGAGGATGGCCTTGTCACACATCATGGAGAGGAGAGGCTCTTGGTCCTGTGAAGGCTCGTGGCCCCCATGTAGGGGAATGCCAGGACAGGGAAGAGGGAGTGGTGAGTTAGTGAGCAGGGGGAGGAGGGAGAGGATAAGAGGTTTTTAGAGGGGAAGGAAACCAGGTAAGTGGATAACAGTTGACATGTAAATAAATTATAAATAAATAAATAAATAAATAAATAAATAAATAAATAAATAAATAAATAAATAACTTTTATTCACCTGTTACAGTTGTCATCTTGGAGGCTTACTGCTGAACAAGGTCACCCTTTCTAGTCCTTTGTGAGTTCTGGCTTTCTGGTTCAACTCAGCTGTTCTGCTTTAAATACCCCTCCAACCTGACTAATTCAATATGCATTCTCTCACCCTCTAACTGAATTGTTCTGCTTGGCCTCAAAATAACTCTGGCAATATGTTCTTGTCTTCTGACTCCTTTTATTCTCTGACTTCAACTGTGTCTACTGCATGAACTGAACAAAACTGAACTCTACTGCAGTGCCTCCTGTGCTGAACTAAACTGAACACAACTGATTGAATTTAACTAGCTGATACTCTACATGCACTGTTGTTAAATAGATTTTCTTTCCTGTGAGAGCTAGATGGATTCTATCTCTAACTCAGTCTGTCAAATCTTTCTCTGATTTGTCACTTGATCTGTATCTCAATTAGACATCACTTTCAAACATGGCTACCCTCTTCTACAAACTAAGTACAATTTAAAGGTTTATACTAAGGGCATGTCTCTCTTCCAGCCAGAGGGACTAAAGGTGTGTGGTTTCTTGCCAGCATGGCATGTTTTTGGATTAAAATTCCTCAACAGGTGTCCTATCTGCAAGATAAACTAGTGCAATGTGATACTAAGTGTTTGGGAGTAACTAATCTGTGATTTGACTGAATCCTAATTCTATGCGATGAAACCCATACTCAATACTGGTGGAGTAACTAAGAATCTACATCCACATAGGACAGGAACCTAATAAATGGGAAATACTAATATTATTAAAACACCATACACACACACACACACACAGGACAGGGACCTAGTAAAAGGCAAATGCTAATATTATAAAAAAATAAAAAATAAAAAAAAGAAGGTAGAAATGGCCTGCACCAGTCTGCACAATTTGGATCCCAGAGCTGAAAGGGGAAGTTGACAAATTGCACCCATCTTTAACCTATAAAATTTGATAACTTGATAAGCAATCATCACTTGATAACTATTTGCCAATGAAAATGTAGTTTTTTCCCAAGGAAGATGAAGTACTCGTTTTTTTTTAAAGTATTTGCTTTATTTACATTCCAAATGGTATTCCATTTCCTTTTTGCCCCTCAGAAAAGCTCCTATCCCATCCCCCTCCCCCTGTTTACCAACACCCAACCCCACTTTCCTGACCTGTAATTCCCCTGCATCGAACCTTCACAGGACCAATGACCTCACCTCACAACAGTCAGATTGGCTAAGATCAAAAACTCAGGGGACAGCAGATGCTGGAGAGGATGTGGATAAAGAGCAACACTCCTCCATTGCTGGTGAGATTGCAAGCTGGTAAAATCATTCTGGAAATCAGTCTGTCGGTTGCTCAAAAAATTGGACATAGGACTACCTGAGGATCCAGTTATACCATTCCTGGACATATACCCAGAAGATGCTCCAACATGTAATAAGGACACATGCTCCACCATGTTCATAGCAGCCTTATTTATAATAGCCAGAAGCTGGAAAGAACCCAGAAGTACATCAATAGCAGAATGGATCTAGAAAATGTGGTACACTTACACAATGGAGTACTACTCAGCTATTAAAAACAAACAATTCATGAAATTCTTAGGCAAATAGATGGAGCTAGAAAATATCATCCTAATCACAAAAGAACACACATTGTGTGCACTCACTGATAAGTGATAAGAGATAATCCCAAAAAGAAGTACTCTTAAGGGTAGGTTGAAAGCTCAGTAGTAGATGTCCAACAGAATTGTCTCTAATTGTCTTGTCAGAGCTCTTTCTTTTGTTTTGTTCAAATTTTATCTTTTTTATTTTTATTTTCCCTTTCTCTATATGTATTTTTCTTTCTTTTTATTTTATATGTACTTTGTCAGTATATTACTATGGCTTACATTTCAGTATTTTATGGGGCTCCTGAGTGTGTAAGCAAGTTGAGTCTCTGTGTCTGTCTCGGGTTCTTGTTCCTCTTCTTGGGCTTATTATCTTCTGTTTGTTTTACCCTATTCCAATGTGTTTGCCCTATTCCAATGTTTTATTTTATTATTTAATTATTAAGTCTTAAAAGCCTGATTTCTAGTGAGAGAAAGAAAGGTGGTTGATCTGTATGGGAAGGAAAGTGGAGAATAACTAGGAAAAGCAAAGTGAAAAGAACTGTAAACATACTGCAAGAAAAAAATTCTCTTTTCAATAAATAGGAAATAAAAGAAAACAAAAAATATTTGAAATGATAAAAAAAGCAGTGGAGGAGTGTGTATGTACCTAACTATCAAACCCAGCAGGAATTAATACATTCTAAAAGACCTTTGTTTCCTTGAAATAAAAAAAAAAATTCAAGGAGATCTCAATGGGAGAGGGTGTTAAGAAAAGACTAAAATTATGTGAGCAGCCTGGAGGAACCTGGAGAGAAGACTGGAGCTGAGAATGTTAGGTGCCGATCGCAGGGTTGGGATGTTTACTTTTGCAACTTGCTGTCTGTTCCAGTTTCTCTCTCTCTCTTTTTAAATCTTACCCTTGTGTTAGAACCCTGAAGATGAACTTGGGCAAGAGGAGGTTCACTCCATGTCTTGTCTTTGTACCTCTTTCCAATATGACCACATCAAATAAATCTCCTGTATTCTGTCATTTACAATTAACACTATATCATCCTGGCCCAAAGGGATCGATTCCCAAGGACTATCTAAGATTTGTTGAGAAGCATTAATATTACCTTCATTTCCTAAGCTGCTGGAAATTTCCTCCTTCATTTTGAATATTCAATTAAGTTTCTGTAATTTATTTAATTTGTTTCCTTTTTTCACTTAAAAAACTTTGATGGAGGAAGATTTGCAAAAAGCTAGATTGATTCTTAAGCTGGCCTTGCTCTTATGACATTTTGCATTTTTCTTTTTTTTATTTATTTATTTTTTTTTTGGTTTTTTAAACTTGGTTTTTTCAAGACAGGGTTTCTCTGTATAGCCCTGGCTGTCCTGGACCTCACTCTGTAGACCAGGCTGGCCTCGAACTCAGAAATCTGCCTGCCTCTGCCTCCCAGAGTGCTGGGATTACAGGCATGTGCCACCACTGCCCGGCTTTGCTTTTATTTTTAAGCTTTCTAAAATAAAATTTTACCCAGTATTATGATCCTATATTTTACTGTAAACATTTTGAATGATTCATAAAAAAAAAGATAAAATGAAATCTCAAATCACCAGCACTATAATGTTGCTTTGGTTCTCACTTCCTGTGTGAGAACCTATACAGCTCTGCATACTTCAGTGGGAGAGGAACTGAATCACATGTGCTATTTCTATGGTGAAAAAGATCTTACTGTATTACCCTCTTCCAGACTTCTATCCATGTTTTGCCACTTGCATTTCCTTCTCATCTATAACTCACAAACCATCCAATATATTTGCATTATCCACATAGAACTCTAAATAAACAGAGCTTCTATAGATGAATTCTGTTGCTACAGGAAAACAGGGAAATATAGCTACGCTTAGTACTTGTTTCTGCTTCATAGTGGTTATCTATCCAAATTAACTTAATTACACAGGCAATTAGCAACAAATTTTGTGGACAAGTTGACCTTTAACCATTTCCACATTGATAGGCTTTTTTTTCAATTGTTATTATTGACCATTAAATTAATGATACAATGACTATTAGGAACAAATAACTGTGTAAACAAATAAGTATATTGATAAGGGAACTGTTATCTTACCAAATATACACATGAAATGTAGGCATATGAAATTAGTATTGTCTATTATAGACATACATGGAGAAAATACAAATTATGTTTTGAGCCATATGTAATGGTGGTCCCATACAATTGTGATGCTGAAAATTCCTATGAGCTAGTGAAATTGTTGCTATCATGATGGAACAGAGAAACACATATTATGTGTTTACTATAATGCTGGCATATGCTTATCTACTTCACTGATGGTTTTATTTTTACAACAGTACAGCACATATAATTATGTAAAGTATATGGTACTTGTAACTATGTTACTGCTTTATGTATTCACTATGTTATAGTTTCTGTCATTATTTTGTAGTACATTCTTTCCTTTTACAAACAATGTTTGGAGTCAATCAACTAGAAGATTTTCACTCTTCATGTTTGTATAAATATAATCTGTGATGTCTGCACAATGATGAAATCACCTAATGACACTTTCACCCTCATCATTAAATGATACATAACTACAATTGGTCCATAGTAAATTGTCAGTAAAATATATCTCTTAGAAATAATTTTAATAACAAAACACAGTCACCTTAACATGAAAAAACTATTAAATGTTAAAAGACAGAAATAGTAGTAAGTATAACATCCCATATTTTAGACTATGTCTTGGTAGCATAAACCCATTTTTTATAACTTCAATTGAATGCATTAATATATTTAACTCAATTTCAATTAAAGGTGTAATTTAATGGGGCTTTTTTCTTTTTCTTTTGAAGCATGATAAAATAGTCCTTCAGAAAATATAAAACAATCTGGTTTTATTTCAGAAAGACAAAGACTAATGGGAGGGACTCAGACAAGCAGAGATTCAAATGCGTTATAAAATTACTATGAAGAAATCAGGTATGGTCAACTTTTCCCTATTCCCTCTGTTAAGCATAATATCTATTTTCTAAAAAGGCATGAAAAGACTCCAAATGTTGGAAAGCAGAAGGAAGACAGTTTGTGGACACAAGAACTGGAATACTGGCAAAGCAATGAGTTCCATGGGTTTTCCACTTTACCTACCTCCACTTGGTATTGATAAGGATGAACTCCAGAGGCATGGTGTATTAGTTCCTTTTCTGTTATGATGATTAAAAATATGATCAACAGATACTTAGGGCATAAAATGTTTGTTTCAACTCATGATTTCAAAGAAAGTGTGAGGTAACATTACATCTTCAGCTGTGTATAGGGAGCAGAGTACCAACTGGAGGTGGGATAACACTGTGAACTCCAAGTACCCACTCACTGTGACATACTCCCTCCTAAGAATTCTATAGCATCCTCAGAGAGGTCAGTCATCCAAGTTCAAGAATGTGAACATTTGGAGGACATTTCTCATTCAATATACCGTAACATAGGTTTTTATATTTATAATTTTAATTATCCAATAAAATCCTAATTTTCATGTAGAAAGATGAGGAAAAGGAAACTAACAAAGTAGAAAAATTCAATGTTCTACTCTAACCAAACATTATATAAAGCCACACATCTTTACCATACCCCTGGAGAAAGATTGAAGACCCTAGACACTCACACTGTCAGGATTAATGGACCAACTTTCCCACTACTTTTTGTTGTTATCATAAGAGACTAAATGTTGGGCAAGATTCTCATTCTTGACACTGTGGTGAGTTTGAGGAGTCTCAAACTCCTATTATCAGGTGATGGTAGAGAAACATCCATCCTGCTTCCTATAGGCAGCTCAGGGGTAGGTCAAGACCTTTACCATCCTAAGTGGTGTTGAGGTCACTCACTGTGAAACATGTGAAGCTACTCACTGTGGAACATGCGGCATCATGCAGACAGCACTGCAGAAGTGTTTCTCTGTCTTCCAGCCAGGAGACTATGTCCCAAGGCCCAGTGAGAGCCCCCTGGTTCATGTAGCAGGAGCACGGAACACCTCAGTAAAGACAAAGACTGAGAAGAGGATATGTACTTTTTACCTCAACTACCATGCAAATGCCAAAAGACCCAACTACAGTATGCAACATCTTATCATGTAGAGCATGGTCAATAAGGTTCAAGTAAAAAGTGGTTAGAACAAGATTCAGAATCATAAAATGATCCAGATGTCCAGTTTTCAATATTAAAACATTGTTATACCAAAGGCAGTGTGATGCAGACTTTTATAAAACAAAAGGCAGTAAGTACATGAAGATAACAAGATGGTGGAGAAATTAGTATTATTTGACGCTAACTATAAGACATCCACAATGACAATGCTTCAGCAAGAGATGGTTTAACATATGTAAAAATGAGGGGAAAATAACTACACAAAGAAAGAAAAGACAAAGAATCATCAAATGTAAATGTTAGGTATGATAAATATATTAATACATAATCTTAAACTTAAATTTTAAAAAAGCCTGAATGAATGGTATTAAAAGAATGAAAAGCCAAATGAAATAATCAGTCAACTGTAGGACAGAAGTTATCAGACCTGGGGCTTGTGTTGAAGCTTAATGGCAGAATGGGTACCTGTCATGATACAAGCCCATGATTTTAATAATTAGTACTATAAAAGATAACAGATATGTGTGTGTCCATCACTCTAAAAGGGGAAAGAAAAATAGCAGACTTAAAGAATTATTTGAAAATTAATAAGCACGGTCTGAGGACAAAGCTCAGTGGGTTCTGAGATGAGAGGCGACTGCAAAATACAGCAGAGAACCTATGGATGTGCAGAGTAGTATCTGAGTGAAGAAAGTCAAGCACAAAGGGTGTGTGATCGTGCTCTATGGCATCTCTCCAATTCCCTTCACAGAATGAAGCGCAGACTGCCAGGACAGGAGCTAGTCAGAGGAAGCAAGGTAGGTGCCCAAGGCAGGACTCATCCATAGCAGAAGGAAGTTCGGGATCTTGACTTTACCAATACTGCCAAATGGTCTTGATGCAGGAAATGTAGAGAAAGATATGGGGTTGATTTTAGCATTATCATTACCTCAAATTTAAGCTTTTAATAAAATTAGAACAATGTAGTCCTCCCTTTTGTCTTGCTTTCTATGGTTGATGAGATTCTGTGAAAATGTTCCTTTCCCTGGGGCTTGATTGTAAAGCAGTTTCCCAAACCTGATACAGTACTGAGAAATCAAATACAATTTTCTTCTTGTGTCTTTTGCCACATTTCCTCATTCTCTGGTATAACCAAACTACAGTGGCTCTGTTTTTATCTCAGCTTTGTGAGAGGCAATCCATGTTATCCTCTTGAATGAACTCGTTTTCCTTGTTAACTTTCCTTGTCAAGTTTCCTTATATTTCTGCAAGGATACATTAGTCACTTTTATGTCTTTTGCTTGAATATTTATCATGTACCATCTACACATTTTTATGACCTTCTTGAAAGAATTATAAAAACCAATAGGACATATTTGGATATTAATTCTATGATTAATATTTATATTGAAGATTATTGTATATTTGTGCATTTTCTTTAAAAACATTCAACTATGTCTAATTCTTTGGCACCTCAGGTGGTTCAAATTATATATTGCAAGGCAGCAGGTGGTTTTCTTTCTTTATAACTTTTAAGTTTTCTATTTAGATTAAAAATACTTTGCCTGTCACCAAACTGTTAAAGCATCTCAATAGCTTCTTATTATTCCTTATAGATTTTCCTTAGCATTTTTTATTACATATACTTAAATAATCTGCAAGGTTGAAATCTAACTTTGTTTTGTCTTTCCAAAGTTTGCTAAAGTCAATATTTTAGAATAATCAATCATATAACAAATGATTTTTAAATGTTCACCTTTCCAAAGTAATATTTCATATATCTAGGTGTCCCTGGACTCTCTATCTCATCGATTTTTCTTCCTGTTTCTAGGCCAGAGCAGACTGCTCATTTCCAGCAATGTTAGAATCATAAGGATTGCTAGTAGATGGTAGCACAACAAGCTCTGCCTGCCCCATTGCCAGGATATCTGATTCCTATTTCCCCCATTGTCAGGAAGCTAATATTTCTGGACATGCTCCATTTTGTAACACACAGCTTCAATGTTGCCTTATTGAGGAAACAGCCCAGAGCACAGTGCTAGACTCACTTGGGCTTGGGCTCTGGCTTGGATATTTCTTTCTTTTCCGTATTGAGAAACTCATGTTATCACTCAGTGTTTCATTTATCCTAATGGAATGAGAAACATAAATGCAGTTGAATCATACACAATTGTTGCAAAAGTTAACACAAGAATACATTTACAGAGCTTAGGACTGTGTGATATATGATGGCAACGTGGCAAATACTGTCTATACATGCATGCCTTGTCCCTAGATTGTGATTGGATCATGAGGTCATCAATCTTCTTTATCAAAAGTCTGATGCTTTGGTGAGTTCATAGCTGAGTGGGCTATTAGAAACAAAGCCATGCTTGAGAAGGTAGGTCACAAGAGGCATGTCTTTGAAGGGTGTGTCTTGACATCCTCTCTTGCCTAAATACCATTGAGCCAAGCAAACGTGCTCTAAAACTGTGAGCCAAAATAAACATTTCCTCCTTGAAGTAGTCTTCAGTCAGCATTTTTTCACAGCAGTGGAAAGCTGATGAATATGCTACCATTATTGTGATATTTTCCCTTAGTAAATTTCTCTCAGCCTCTATCACTATTTTATTTAATGCTTCTGTTAGTGTTCAACAGGTATGAATTTTGAACCTTTCTTCTTCTCCTACTTGATTTTAAACCTTGTCCTCAATCAGAAACATGTATAATATGTTGCCAGTCTTAATCAAAATAATTTAATAAACCATAATTTAAACTAATCAACAGCATGACTACTAATTTTCTCACATGCTCAAGATAAATATAACACACGGGTCTCAATTTATAATATTTTACCTTGGTCGCCAGACTGTGTGTGGGTTTTTCCAGATATGCTAAAAGCCACTCCAGTTGGACAGCAGATGAGTGTCTTATAATATAATTTGAGTTCAACACTGCCTGAAAATAAAGTCACTTACCGCTTTTCAAGGTCTAGATCCCACAAGATTAGTACAATTCAGATGTCAATCACAACTTTGGGCCACTAGGGTCTCCAGAGCATTGTGATACTTAACTGTATAGTAGGGGTTTCCAGAATCCCTTCCTTAGGCAGGACTAATTGGCTAAAACATCTTCTAAAACATGTATTATAATGTATCCATTTATTATAGAAGATACTGCACACAGTGCAGATGGACCAGCAGACGAAAGAGCCACCATAGGTAAGGTGTATGAAAAGAGGTGCAGAATGCCCATGCTTTCCCCAGGGCAGCATACTAGAGCAGGCACCCTTTCCTTCTTGTTCAGCAGTCTGGAAGCTCGCCAAACTCTATTCCCTTCCCTCCAGTTCTATGGAATTTCCATTATGTAGACATGTTTGATTGGTATTGCTAGGCATTGATCATCAACTTTGTCTTCATCTCCTTTCCTTTATCCAAGGCCATGGAGTGGTGCTTAAAGTTCCAGCAACCTAAGCATACTGTTGGTTCCACTGGCAATGATATCTGCCCCAAAGCTTTCCAGAAGCGTGTGAGAGGCAGTAACACGAGAAGAGGTGATTCTATCATCCAAGAAATTTCAAAGTAGATAAAAGCCATGTCATTTGGAAAATCACAGAGTTCAGGGTCAGTGACATGGTCTGAGGAGTGAGTACAGAACTTTCTGGAAAAACACAACAACATGAATTCCATTCCTGGATTCCATAGTAGAAGGACAGAACCAGCTCCTGAAAATTGTCCTCCTACTTCCATCCCTGTTCATATGCATACTTCCCTCAATGTGTCAATATAGCCTCACATTTACAATAGTAATAATAATTTATCATTATCACCATCACCACCACCACCATCAACATCATCATCATCATGTTGTTAATGTATTAAGTAAAAGGAATGTGGGAGTCTGAAATGGAAAACCAAAACAAAAGATTTTCCTGCAGTCCCAAACTGTATGACTTTAGAAACTCTGGATTAGGAACCAAGGACAGAGACCAAAGTGTAAATTCCTCAATTATTTCATACCAGGTAATGACTGGCTTTATGTACCTTGGGAAAATATACTTGGTGATTACAATGAATTACAAATGAATTACAATTCATTTCACCTTCAGATCAATGCCCTAAACACAACTGTGCATTTCAGGAGCCTGAGATCAAGGTCACTTCATAATTGTATGTGTGAATCTATGCTTCTCTGTAAGAATTCTTCTAAGAGTATGGAGAGGTAGAATTAGAATTATGTTCTCAGGGAGAAGCTCTTATTCTTCACAAAGGGATATCTACCTTGGAGAAAGGAGATGTGACGGTTATTCAGCCATTAGCTATTTGTTTCCAGTCTTTCTAACATAAATGTGCAATATTATTCAAAAAAGAAGGAGCTAGCAACTCTAGAGGACAAAACAGCGGTTGAGTCCTACTCAGAGCAGTGCCAAGACAACTCCTGACGTTAGTGTACATGAGACCAAGACTAAAGGAAGAACTTCAAAAAATAAGGAGGAGGAGAAAGAGGCAGAGGAGAATAGAAGGAGAGGAAGTGAAGAAAGAGAAGGAAAAGGAAGAATATGAGGAAGAGGAGAGTTGGAATAAAAGGAGGAGAGGAGAAAGATGAGGAGAACAACAAAGGAAAAGAAGAGGAAAGAAGGAATAAAGGAAGGAAGGAAGGAAGGAAGGAAGGAGGGAGGGAGGAAGGGAGGGAGGGAAGAAATAACCAGAGAAGAAAGGAGAGGATTAAAGAATGACATGAAATGAGACAATAAGAAGAAGCAATTACAACAATAACAAAATGTGGAAAGCCAAGAGAAAGGGAAACTGAAGAGAGGAATCATACACCAGCATCCCCTCAGCCAAACTCTCATCAGCCGAAATCACTCACCCACTTTGTCAGGACAGACTACAGGGACAGAATGGTACACAATGCTTCCTAATATCAGTAATACCCATTCTTTGGAATTCTCCCTTGGATTTAGCTGCCACCAGAGTTTAGCGCACTGGCAACCAATGACAGCTTCCCATCACGGTGTTGACCCTTCAATGAGTCACACCTCAATCTCTTTCACCATTTTTTTTGTTATCTCTAGTTTTCTTGAGTAGCTTCAATGGCAAAACAACTTGGATAAATTAGGGTTCCCTTTAATTTTTTTGATTAAAATATATCAGATTAAATGATCAAATTTTAAAGGATTTGATTTTAATTTTAATATAATTTTAATATAAATAATTAAGGACACACTTTGGGAAAATATTTATATCAGATATATGGTAAAGAGGATATATCTATAATATATGAAAATCTACAAATTTATAATAGGAAAACTACCACCCAATAGAAAGTAAATGATTAAGAAGCTAATAGAAAAGAAAATCAAAGTAATCAGTAACTACTTTGAGATATTTGACCTACCTAGGAAGGAAGGAAATTTCACTTAAAGTACAGCTTCTTCCTGGTCGTCAGGATTTAGTAATCACAGGCCAGGCTTAGCCGTCTTGAGCTTCTTTGTTAGGGAAGTATTTTCTCTAATGCTCTATGGCATTCTGGTCTGTTTGCCCTCAGCCAGTCTGCAAAGCACCAGACTCAGCCAGAGTCCCTGATAAGTGCTCTCTTTCAGCTCAAAATGGACCAAGAAAATTGGCCTCCCTGAGTCAGGTGTTGGTTGTCAGCTCATTCCTCTCTGCTATAGCACCCAAGTTCTCTTCCACACTCCATCTCAGCAAAATATGCAACACAAATGTGCAAAAATCAGGGTGGCAGAGAGAGCTCCAGATTCCCTGAAATTGGAACTATGGGGCACCTTACACTGAAATGCAGAGAATATAGAATCAGGAGTAGTTGGGGAAAATCTAGCTGTGACTTGGAAGAAGCAATCTGGATTAACTGGAACTCTCATCCTAACTTCCCCGTCACTCAGAGATTGGTTCTTTTAGCCCTGCAAAGCTCCTAGCTATTTCTGTACAGTTGATCTGTGTTGCCTGCTTCATGCTGAGAGTCTGTTTAGATCATCCTGCCTGAAGCTCAATTTCTTCTTGAACCAGACTCAGAGGAAGGTCTCTTTTTCTTAGAGGGCCTTGTGAATGCTGTAATCCAAATGGTTCCTTTGGGAAGCCAGACACACCTTGAAGTATTCCTGACAGTGTGTCATGGTTTCCACCATGCATTAGGCTGTCCATCTGACTCTTAACTTACAGAACACCTTGAAAGTGGTCTTTTCTCACTTTTGAAGTTGAGTTACAGGCAGGTTCTTAGCTGATGCCTGAACTTCCAAGAGTTCAAGTCCAACTGCCATATTTTTAAAAAAAGACTATATGAAGCCACTCACATAATCAGCCTATCCCAGCTCTCAGAAATCAACCGAAATTAGTACCCAGACCAGCAAGAGAACTCTCCCAACCAGCTGAGTGTTCTTGTATAATCTCATCACCCCAGACTGCAACATGACAGTCCCCTGTGAAAAATCCCCCAAAAGACCAGGCAACTCCCAGAAATATGAAAGGTCACAAAGAATATGTTTTGAGCCTCAGAGTTTTACAGTATTTTGTTATAAGTCATTAGAATTGACCTGAGTGGAAGTTTCAAGAAAGGGGCCATACACATATCACCCATTTCCAAGGTTCGTAAAGCTTGAAATATAAGTGACCTGAATCTCAAAAACCAGCATGAAACAGTTCAGTCAGTGGATGTGTCAGAGTATAAGGAAGAGTGCTCATCACTCAGCCTTAAATTTGCTGTTTCATTTTTTTTTATTTTCTATATCCTTTGTTTGCCTTCCAAATGCTTTTCCCTCTCCCAGTTCCCTCCTCCCCATATGCCGCATAAGTCCTCCTCTCTCTACCCATTCTCCAATCACCCCCTCCCTTTTCTCTGTCCTGGTACTCCCCTACAATGCTGGATCAAGCTGTTTCGTTTCATTGTCCTGCTCTGTACATCATATCCACATCAATGCCTGACACCTTCAGTGCCTATTTCCTCATACACACTGGGCATTTCTTCCAATGGGAAGGGGTAGACAGCCAGTCTGAAATGATATAGTTGCAGGCATATACTTCTGGCTCCAGAAAGAACTTCATTCTGTATTCACAACATAGCACCTCTACTTCCTCTAGATCTGTTTCCTCCTCAGCACCTCTTGGTGGCCTTCGATACAGCTTTGAATTCCCCACAGATTCAAACTGTAGCAAATATCACATAGTATGCTGGTCAGATGTGAATTCTGGCCCCGCTGCTTAATAACTATATTATGCTACGTGAGTGCTCAGCTGCTTTGCTTTAACAGCCTCTTCTGTAAAATGGGAACAATAGCAACATGAACCTCATATAATTGCTATATTAATTAGGAGATACATATTAAGCAATTCAAGCTGTGCCCAGGATAAGCAACACAAGTGTAGTAGTCATTTACAGTAATATTAACAGCAAGCACATGAAAGAGGGTACAATGAAAAGGGTCTCAAAGAAAGACTGCATTGTGTGAAGAAAAATGAGGGAGGGGAGGGAGACACAGCTGACAAATGTACAACTCTGCATAGAAGGATGGGGGAGGGGCACTATTCTAGAAGAACAGTTCAGCTCACCCAGTAAGAGAAACTCATTGCCAGGTCTTACTACCAGACCACTGTGCTTAGTTTGAAGGCACTTTCCATCTTCTCCTTAAGACCACTGATGATAGCTTCTATGCTTCTATTCTAGAACAAGAGATGTCTTCATAGTATTCTGAGAACCTCTGTGTGTCCATGTGCCATTACAAACTTGGAGCATCCACAGAGCAGCAGAGGACCCCCCTTTGGTTGGCCTTTTTCTCCTTGCCTCTTCTGCATACTAGAGTTTTCCCACAATCTTGGCTGGCTGAGGGAGTGATCTAGGTTTGAGGTCCCTGTTATAATTGGATAATTCACCTGCATAGGGCTTCCTGCTACTGTGGGAAAGTTGTGCCCTGGTCCTAAATCCTCCAAGTAAATGACCCTCACTCCCTGACTTCAGACTGTCATTACAACTGTGGACACAACTGGATTTGTGTTTCCCAGAACAAAGCTGGCTCATGCAATCTGTAGCCCATAAATTGCTCCCCATAGAGTGAGAGGAAACCATCACACTACAAATGATACATGTTGTTTCTTAGTCTCAATGAAACATTTCTCTCTCTTGTACATAATTAATTGTTAATTGAAAACATAATGAATTATAGCTGCCTATAATTAATTTAGCAAAACACTTCAGTGAAATATGACTAGGAGTCTTTCTCCAGACTTATCTTGTTTTAGAAAGCAGAGGGAGAGTTGTATGTGCACAAATGCTTTCATAGCCCAGTACGTGGTAAACATCACAGATTGCTAGGGTGAGGGGAAGGCGTGTAAGGCAGCCTAATGAAAGGATGGCTTCCTTAGGGACAGCATCTGTCGCTGGAGCTATGCATCTCTCTGGCACCAGTTACAAGTAGCTTAAGTCTGAAGAATGAAGCCATTGTTGGTGTAGTCACTACAAGCCCCAGAAAGGAGCAAAGAACTAGCTAGCTTCATGCCAAAGATAGGTATCATCAACTGGTTTATTTTTCAAGTTAAAAGGAGGATTGTCCTAGCAGCTCTGGTTTCTTCTGGATATCAGATTGGGACAGGAAGGGAATTAATCTCCAGCTCATGAATTATCTGAGGGTCTGCCCATTGGTCCAGTTGATCTCAGATCCTAGCATAAATGTTCCTAATGACAAACTCCATAGAGAATAGAACTGATCCTAAAGACCCTGTGTTTTTACATTATAATATATATAATGTACCACAAAGGCCTGAGAGCAATAGTCAACAATACTCTTAAGACATTTGGGCCAAGGTATCTGATGCTCCCTTTCACAACACTCTCTAGAAACCAAGGACCCACTTTCTCCTCCTGCAGCTTCATTCCAAACATCCAAACAAGGAGCTGTGCCAAGAAGTTGAGATAAAATGATTTTTCATTATCAATATTATGTAATTAAAACATCATTGATTTTTTAAGGCTATCAATATTATTTTCCCCCTTTGTTGCTTATATGCTGATTATGTTCTTAACTTTCAAAGATTCTTCTGTGGTCAGTTCCACACACAATCATTTTCTCCCTGTTCATCCTAGAAGATGAGTTGGCTGGCTGAGGGAGTGATCTAGGTTTGAGGTCCCTGTTATAATTGGATAATTCACCTGCATAGGGCTTTTATGACAGGGCACCTGGTCATCATCTTCTCACATACTCCTCTTCGCCATCCCCAGGCTCTGTGTGGCCCTCACATCCTTCTCTTCTAAATGCACCCTGCTTTCTCCCAGAGGCAGCACTCACCATCTCTGCAATGAATATCTTTTGTCCTATCTTCACACACTTTTTAAAAACTGAAAATTGGGTCTTCTCATATACAATATTCCCTAACCACAGTTTCTCCTCCCTAACCTTCTCCCAGCTACCCCCAATTCCTTTCTCCACTAGATACACCTCCCTTCCATCTCCCGTCAGGAAAGAGGAGGCCTCTAAGAGACAACAATCAAATACAGTGAAACAAGATACAAAAACACAAGGCAAAAATGTCATTTCAGTCCTGGAAAAGGCAACCCAATGAGAAACAAAAAGGACGAAGAGAAGGCAAAAGAGTCAGAGTCCTTTATTTGCTCTAACTATAACATTGAATACCATATTGAATAAATAGGGAAAGAGTAGGCACCCTTCCCTTGGCCCTGATTTTAGTGGGATTATTTCAAGTTTCTCTCCATTTAACGTGGTTATTGGCTTGCCATATATTGCTTTCATTATGTTTAGGTATGTCCCTTGAATTCCTGATCTCTCCAAGACTTTTAACATGAAGGGGCACTGCATTTTTTCAAAGGCCTTTTCAGCATCTAATGAAATGATTATGTGATTTTTTTCTTTGAGTTTGTTTATATAGTGGATTATGTTGATGGATTCCCATGTATTGACACATCTCTGTGTCCCAGGAAGAAGTCAAGGTATCACTATTTGTGCATGATTAATAATATACATTAGCAACTCTAAAAATTCTACCAGAGAACTCATACACCTGAAAAACAACTTCACCAAAGTAGCCGGATATAAAATTAACTCAAACAAATCAGTAACCTTCCTTTATACAAAGGATAAATGGGCTTAAAAAGAAATTAAGAAAACAACACCCTTCATAATAGTCACAAATAATATAAAATATCTTCCTGCAACTCTAAACAAACAAGTGAAAGAGCTTTATGATAAGAACTTCAAGACTCTGAAGAAAGAAATTGAAGAGGACCTCAGAATAGGTAAAGATCCCCCATGCTCATGGATAGGTTGGGTTAACATAGTAAGGATGCATCTTACCAAAAACAGTCTACAGATTCAACGCAATCCCCATCAAAATTCCAATACAATTCTTCACAGACAAGGAAAGAGCAATTCTCACCTTTATATTGAAAAACAAAAAACCCAGGATTGCCAAAGCAATTCTCAACAATAAAAGGACTTCTGGGGAAAATCACCATCTCTGACCTCAAACTTTATACTACAAAAACAATAATGATAAAAAAAAAACTGAATAGTATTGGTATGGAGAGAGACAGGTCAATCAATGGAATAGATTTGAAAAGACAGAAAAAAAAAACCCTACACACCTATGGACAATTGATCTTTGACAAAGAAGTGAAAACCATACACTAGAAAAAAGAAAGCATCTTCAACAAGCAGTGCTTGTCTGCATGTAGAAGAATGCAAATTGATCCGTATTTTTCACCTTATACAGAGTTGAAGTCCAAGTGGATCAAGAACTTCCACATAAGGCCAGATGCATGGAAACTAATGGAAGAAAAAATGGGAAATAGCTTCGAATATATTGGCACAAGGGAAAATGTCCTGAACAGATCACCAATGGCTCAGGCTCTAAAATCAACAAATGACAAATATAACCTCAGGAAACTGAAAAGCTCCTTTAAGGCAAAGGACACTGTTAAGAAGACAAAACAGCAACCTACAGATTGAGAAAAGATATTCACTCTCCCTATGTCTGATAGAAGGTTAATATCCAAAATATACAAAGAACACAAAAAAACTCCAGAAAACCAAATAACTTAATTATAAAATGGAGTATAGAGCTAAACAAAATTCTCAACTAAGCAATCTCAAATGGCTGAGAAGCACCTAAAGAATTTTTGAATATCCTTAGTAATCAGGGAAATACAAATCAAAATGACTTTGAGATACCACCTTACACCAATCATAAAGGCTAAGGTCAAAAATTTAGGCAACAACAGATGCTGGTGAGGATGTGGATAAAGAGGAACAATTTTCTGTTGCTGGTGGAATTGCAAACTGGTACAACCACTCTGGAAATCAATCTGGCACTTCCTCAGAAAATTGGAAATAGTTCTAGCTAAAGACCCAGCTACACCACTCTGGGATACGTATTCAAAAGAAGTTCTACCATATCACACAGACATGTGCTCTACTATGTTCACAGTTGCCTTATTTATAATATCCTGAAGCTTGAAACTACCCAAATGTCCCTCAATGGAAAAGTGGATACAGAAAATTTGGTTCTTTTACATAATGGAATACTTTTCACCTATTAAAAACAAGGACATCGAGGTGTCTGCTTCGGGATCTGAACAGCCTGGGCCACAGCACTTGGTCTCCAGGAAGTGTGGGAGACCTGGTGTGCACCCAGAGGCAGACTGGGAGTGCACAGCTTGCTCCCATGGCACAAAGCTTAGGTTCCAGTCCTGAGGCCTCTGGAGGGAGACCTCAGATCTCTGTGCTTCCGGATCCAGATCAGCCTGGGCAGCAAAGCCACATCTCCAGGTCCTGCAAGAGGCAAGAGGGGCTTGCAGGAAGCCAGCTGGGAGGAGTCAGTATGCTCTGGTGAATCCAGCAGGCCCCAGCAGGAGCCTTCAGGTGTCTGCTTCGGGATCTGAATAGCCTGGGCAACAGGACCCTGACTCAAGGCAGTGCAGGAGGTAAGCTGTGCACCAGCGGCCACCTGGGAAGAGGTAGCTTGCACTGGTGAGTCCAGCATTGACAAGACCAACTAACACCAGTGAGAACTAGATGGCAAAAGGCAAATGCAGGAATGTCACTAACAGAAATCAAGGCAATATGGCAACATCTGAACCCAATTCTCCTTTAACAGCATGCTCTAGATAACCCGTCACACCAGTAAAACAAGATTTGTATTTAAAATCACTGGTCATGATGCTGGTACAGGAACACATGAAGGACATACTTAAAGAAATTCAGGAGAAAAAGGATCAAAAGTTAGAAACCCCTGCAAGGGAAACACAAAAATCATTGAAAGTAATTCAGGAGAATACAAAAGCCAATAAGGAGGAAACGCAAAAAACACTTAAAGAAATACAGGAGAACTTTGGTCAACAGGCTGAGGTCATGAAAGAGGAAACACAAAAATCTCTTAAAGAATTACAGGAAAGCACAAACAAGCAAGTGAAGGAGCTAAGCAAAACCATCAGGATCTAAAATCAGAAGTAGAAACAACTAATAAAACTCAAAGGGAGACAAGTTTGGAGATAGAAAGCCTTGGGAAGAAATCAGGGGACATAGATGCAAATATCAACAACAGAATACAAGAGATAGAAGAAAGAATCTCAGATGCTGAAGATACCATAGAAACCATGGACACAACAGTAAAAGAAAATGCAAAATGCAAAAAGCTTCTAACCCAAAATATCCAGGAAATCCAGGACACAATGAGAAGACCAAACCTAAGGATTATAGGCATAGATGAGAGTGAAGATTTACAACTTAAAGGGCCAGCAAATATCTTCAATAAAATTATGGTAGAAAACTTCCCTAACCTAAAGAGAGAGATGCCCATGAATATAAAAGAAGCCTACAGAACTCCAAACAGACTGGACCAGAACAGAAATACCTCCCGTCACATAATGATCAAAACACCAAATGTACTAAACAAAAAGAATATTAAAGGCAGTAAGAGAAAAAGGCCAAGTAACATATAAAGGAATCATCAAATCATATAAAGGAACATATATCAGAATCACAGCAGACTTTGTCACCTGAGACTATGAAGGCTAGAAGATCCTGGGCAGATCTCATGCAGACTCTAAGAGAACACAAATGCCAGCCAACACTACTATACTCAGCAAAACTCTCAATCACCGTAGATGGAGAAACTAAGATATTCCATGAAAAAACCAAGTTTACCCAATATCTTTCCACAAACCCAGCCCTACAAAGGATAATAGGAGGAAAACGCCAATACAAGGAGAAAAACATCACCCTGGAAAAAGCAAGATAGTAACCTTTCATCAAACCCAAAAGAAGTTAACCAATCAAATTTAAAAAATAACGTCAAATATGACAGGAAGTAACAATCACTGTTCCTTAATATCTCAACATCAATGGACTCAATGCCCCAATAAAAAGACATACACTAACCGACTGGATACGTAAACAGGACCCTACATTTTGCTGCATACAGGAAACACACCTCAGGGTCAAAGACAAACACTACCTTAGAGTAAAAGGCTGGAAGACAATTTTACAAGCAAATGGTCTCAGGAAACAAGCTGGAGTAGCCATTTTAATATCAGATAAAATTGACTTTCAACCCAAAGTCATAAAAAGAGACTCTGAGGGACACTTCTTGCTGTTCAAAGGAAAAATACAAGAAGAACTCTCACTCCTGAACATCTATGCTCCAAATGCAAGGGCACCCTCATTCATAAAAGAAACTTTTTTAAAGCTCAAAGCACACATTGCACCTAACACAATAATTGTGGGTGACTTCAACACTGCACTTTCCTCAATGGACCCATCAGGAAAACAGAAACTAAACAGGGACACAATGAAACTAATTGAAGCTTTGGACCAATTAGATTTAACAGATATATAGAGAACATTCTATCCTAAAGCAAAAGAATATACCTTTTTCTCAGCACCTCATGGTACCTTCTCCAAAATCGACCATGTAATTGGTCAAAAGACAGACCTCAACAAATATAAGAAGATCAAACTAATCCCATGCCTCCTATCAGATCACTATGGAGTAAAAGTTGTCTTCAATAGCAACAAAAACAACAGAAAACCCACATACACGTGGAAACTGAACAATATTCTACTCAATGATACCTTGGTCAAGGAAGAAATAAAGAAAGAAATTAAAGACTTTTTAGAACATAATGAAAACGAAGACACAACATACCCAAATCTATGGGACACAATGAAAGCAGTGCTAAGAGGAAAACTCATAGCCCTGAGTGCCTCCAAAAAGAAAATGGAGAGAGCATACACTACCAGCTTAATGACACACCTGAAAGCCCTGGAACAGAAAGAAGCTATTTCACCTAGGAGGAGTAGAAGGCAGGAAATCATCAAACTCAGGGCCGAATTCAATCAAGTAGAAACAAACAGAACCATAGAAAGAATGAACAAAACCAGGAGCTGGTTCTTTGCGAAAATCAACAAGATAGATAAACCCTTAGCCAGACTAACCAAAGGACACAGCGACAGTATCCAGATTAACAAACTTAGAAATGAAAAGGGAGATATAACAACAGAAACTGAGGAAATTCAAAAAATCATTAGATCCTACTACAAAAGCCTATACTTAACACAACTGGAGAATCTGGAGGAAATGGACAGTTTCCTAGACAGATATCCGACACCAAAACTAAATCAGGATCAAATAGATCAACTAAACAGTCCCATAACACCCGAAGAAATAAAAAGGGTCATAGAAAGTCTCCCAACCAAAAAAAAAAGCATGGGACCAGATGGCATCAGTTCAGAGTTCTATCAGACCTTCATAGAAGACCTAACACCAATACTCTTCAAACTATTCCACAAAATAGAAACAGAAGGAACTCTATCCAACTCGTTCTATGAAGCCACAATTACGCTGATACAAAAACCACACAAAGATCCAACAAAGAGAACTTCAGGCCAATTTCTCTTATGAATATTGACGCAAAAATACTTAATAAAATTCTTGCCAACCGAATCCAAGAACACATCAAAACAATCATCCACCATGATCAGGCTTCATCCCAGGGATGCAGGGATGGTTCAATATAAGGAAATCCATCAATGCTATCTACTACATAAACAAACTCAAAGAAAAAACCCATATGATCATCTCATTAGATGCAGAAGAAGCATTTGACAAAATCCAGCATCCTTTCATGCTAAAAGTATTGGAAAGAACAGGAATTCAAGGCCCATAACTAAAGATCGTTAAAGCAATATACAGCAAATGGGTAGCCAACATCAAACTAAATGGAGAGAAAATTGAAGCAATCCCACTAAAATCAGGGACTAGACAAGGCTGTCCCCTCTCTCCATATCTTTTCAATATAGTACTTGAAGTTCTAGATAGAGCAATTAGACAACATAAGGACGTCAAGGGGATACAAATTGGAAAGGAAGAAGTCAAACTATCACTATTTGCAGATGACATGATAGTCTACTTAAGTGACCTGAAAACATTCACCAGAGAACTCCTACAGCTGATAAACAACTTCAGCAAAGTGGCTGGTTATAAAATCAACTCAAGCAAATCAGTTTCCTTCCTATACTCAAAGGATAAGCAGGCTGAAAAAGAAGTTAGGGAAATGACATCCTTCAAAATAGCCACAAACAATATAAAGTATCTTGGTGTGACTCTAACCAAACAAGTGAAAAACCTATATGAAAAGAACTTCAGGTCTCTGAAGAGGGAAAAGAAAGAAAACCTCAGAAAATGGAAAAATCTGCCATGCTTGTGAATCGGCAGGATTAATATAGTTAAAATGGCCATCTTGCCAAAAGCGATCTACAGATTCAATGCAATCCCCATCAAAATCCCAACTCAGTTCTTCACAGAGTTAGAAAAAGCAATTCTCAAATTCATCTGGAATTACAAGAAACCCAGGATAGCTAAAACTATTCTCAACAACAAAAGAAATTCTGGTGGAATCAGTTTCCCTGACTTCAAGCAATACTAGTGTTAAAAACTGCATGGTATTGGCACAGTGACAGACAAGTGGACCATTGGAATAGAATTGAAGATCCAGAAATGAATCCACACACCTATGGTCACTTGATCTTCGACAAAGGAGCCAAAAACATCCAGTGGAAAAAAGATAGCCTTTTCAACAAATGGTGCTGGATCAATTGGAGGTCAGCATGCAGAAGAATGAGAATTGATCCATTCTTATCTCCATGTACTAAACTTCACTCCAAGTGGATCAAGGATCTCCATGTAAAACCACACACATTGAAACTAATAGAAAAGAAACTGGGGAAGACCCTTGAGTACATGGGCACAGGGGAAAAGTTCCTGAACAGATCACCAATAGCTTATGCTTTAAGATCAAGAACTGACAAATAGGACCTCATAAAATTACAAAGTTTCTGTAAGGCAAAGGACACTGTTAAAAGGACAAAATGGCAACCATCAAATTGGGAAAGGATATTCACCAACCCCACATCTGATAGAGGGCTAATATCCAATATATACAAAGAACTCAAGAAGTTAGACCCCAGGGAACCAAATAACCCTATTAAAAATGGGGTACAGATCTTAACAAAGAATTTTCACCTGTAGAAATTCGGATGGCCCAGAAGCACCTTAAGAAGTGCTCAACATCATTAGTCATTAGGGAAATGCAGATCAAAACAACCCTGAGATTTCATCTTACACCAGTCAGAATGGCTAAGGTCAAAAACTCAGGAGACAGCAGGTGTTGGCGAGGATGTAGAGAAAGTTGAACACTCCTCCACTGCTGGTGGGGCTGTAAGATGGTACAACCACTGTAGAAATCAGTCTGGAGGTTCCTCAGAAAACTGGACATGAGACTTCCAGAGGACCCTGCTATACCTCTCCTGGGCATATACCCAAATGATTCCCCAGCATGCAATAAAGACACATGCTCCATTATGTTCATAGCAGCCTTATTTATAATAGCCAGAAGCTGGAAAGAACCCAGATGCCCCTCAGAGGAGGAATGGATACAGAAAATGTGGTATATTTACACAATGGAATACTACTCAGCAATTAGAAACAATGAATTCACAAAATTTTTAGGCAAATGGTTTGATCTGGAAAATATCATCCTAAGTGAGGTAACCCAATCACAAAAGAATACACATGGAATGCAATCTCTGATAAGTGGATATTAACTAGCCCAGAAGCCCTGAATACCCATCACATAACGAATGACTCCCATGAAGAAGTATGGAGAGGGTCCTGATCCTGGAAAGGATTGATATAGCATGGGAAGGGAATATAAGGACAGAGAAAAAGGAGGGAGGTGATTGGAGAATGGATGGAGAGAAGAAGGTTTATGGGACATATGGGGAGGGGGGATCCGGGAAAGGGGAAATCATTTGGAATATAAACAAAGAATATAGAAAATAAAAATATTTAAAAAAAAATGGGGTACAGATCTAAACAAAGAATTTTCACCTGAAGAAATTCAGATGGCCGAGAGGCACCTTAAGAAGTGCTCAACATCATTAGTCATTAGGGAAATGCAGATCAAAACAACCCTGAGATTTCACCTTACACCAGTCAGAATGGCTAAGGTCAAAAACTCAGGAGACAGCAGGTGTTGGCGAGGATGTGGAGAAAGAGGAACACTCCTCCACTGCTGGTGGGGCTGTAAGATGGTACAACCACTTTGGAAATCAGTCTGGAGGTTCCTCAGAAAACTGGACATGAGACTTCCAGAGGACCCTGCTATACCTCTCCTGGGCATATACCCAAATGATTCCCCGGCATGCAATAAAGACACATGCTCCATTATGTTCATAGCAGCCTTATTTATAATAGCCAGAAGCTGGAAAGAACCCAGATGCCCCTCAAAGGAGGAATGGATACAGAAAATGTGGTGTATTTACACACTGGAATACTACTCAGCAATTAGAAACAATGAATTCACAAAATTTTTAGGCAAATGGTTTGATCTGGAAAATATCATCCTAAGTGAGGTAACCCAGTCAAAAAAGAATACACATGGAATGCAATCTCTGATAAGTGGATATTAATTAGCCCAGAAGCCCTGAATACCCATCGCATAATGAATGACTCCCATGAAGAAGTATGGAGAAGATCCTGATCCTGGAAAGGATTGATCTAGCATTGGAGGGGTATATAAGGATAGAGAAAAAAGGAGGGAGGTGATTGGAGAATGGATGGAGAGAATAAGGTTTATGGGACATATGGGGGGGGGGGATCCGGGAAAGGGGAAATCATTTGGAATGTAAACAAAGAATATAGAAAATAAAAATATTAAAAAAAGAAAAAATCCCCACAAACAAACAAGAAACAAACAAACAAGCAAAAAATGAGGACATCATGAATATTGCAGGCATATGGATGCAACTTGAAATTATTATCCTGAGTGAGATAATAACGCAGAACCAAAAAAGACATACATGGTATCTACTCACTGATAAGTGGACAATAGCCAAAAAGTTCAGAATACCTGTGATACAACTCACAAACAATGAAGCTTAACAAGATGAAAGACATAAGTGTGGATGCTTCAATCACTATTAGAAGGAGGAACAAAATAATCATGGGAGGCAGAGGGAGAGAGTGTGGGAGTGGGGAGGAGGAGGAGGGAAAAAGGGAGGCCGGGGTCAGATATTGGGGGAGACTGGAGAAAAGCCCAGAGAGCCAGGAGAATGAATAGAAATGTGTAGCATTGTAGCATGAGGAACAAGTGGAAACTCTAGAAAATACCAGAAACCAGACATGAGAGGAGCTCTCAGGACTCAATGGGATGACATTAGATAAAATACAACAGTGGCAAGATGGAACCTGAAGAGAACACCTCAAGTCGAGACGCATGGCTCCCAGTTGAGGGATAGGTTCACCTACCCATCTCAAAATTTTTCCCAAAATTGTTCCAATACAAAGAAAATGCAGAGACAAAAACAACAAAGACTGAAGAAAAGGCAATCCAGAGACTGTCCCAACTCAGGATCTATTCCATGTGCAGGCACCAAACACTGACACTATTGCTGAGGCCATGTTGTGCTTGCAGACAGGAGCCTGGCATGGCTGTCCTCTGAGAGGCTCTATCAGCAGCTGACTGAGACAGATGCAGACACTTAACACCAACCATTGGACAGAGCCTAGGGATCACTATGGAAGAGTTAAGAGAAGGACTGAAGGAGCTGTAAGGGATTGTAACCCCACAGGAAGAATAACAGTATTAACTAACCAGACCCCTTAGAGCTCCCAGGGACTAAGCCACCATCCAAAGAGCATACACATGCTGGTCCATGGCTACCTCTACTTATGTAACAGAGGACTGCCTTGTCTGGCCTTTGTGGGAGGGAATGCATTTGGTCCTGTGGAAGAGGCTTGATGCTTCAGAGAAGGAGGATGCTAGAGGGGTGAGGTGGGAGTAGGTAGGTGGGTGGTACAGCTCCTCTTAGAGGCAAAGAGGAGGGGTATAGGGGTAGGGTGCTTGTGTAGGGAGGATGGAGAAAGGGTATAACATTCAAAATGTAAATAAATAAAATATTTTTTTTGAAAAAAATTGAATCAGAGTTACACTGTTTTCACTATTAAGAGTCCCACAAAACACCAAACTAACAATCATAACAAATATTCAGAGGACTTGAAGCAGACACTGGCAAGCCCCTTGTTTGTAGCTTCAGTCTCTGTGAAGCCACATGAACCCTTCTTATTTAATTCTGTGGGTTATGTTCTACTGGTGTCCCCCATCCCCTCTGATTCCTATAATCTTTCCTCTACAAGGTTTCCCAAGCTCTGAGCAGAGGGACCCAGTTTAGACTCTCTCCCTCTGTATTTAATGTCTGGCTGGGTGTCTCTGATCTGTTCCCATCTGCTCTTAGAGGAAGCCTCTCTGATTATGACTGGACAAGGCACCAATTTAAGAGTATGGCAAAATAGCATTAAGTATTATTTTATTGACTTTTGAAATTTGGTTTTATTTTTTTCTATAACTAGTCATGTTTGGTTCTACTAATCATCTCTGGGTTATCTAGTCTCTGCTCTCTTGCCATCTAGGCATTGTTGGGCATGGGCTCCCTCTCAAGGCATGGGCCTCAAGTTAAAACAGACATTGGTTGGCCACTTCCACAAGTTCGGTGCCAGCATTGCCCAAACACATCTTGTAGACAGGACAGATTATAGGTCAAGGGTTTAATGGCTGGGTTGGTGTCCAGGTTTCTCTTTCAACCTACAAAGTACCTTCCTATGCCAAAAAGTCTAGAATGTATGGGTAAAGACTCCATGCAGGCACTAGCTCAACTTCTATATGTTAAATGACCTGTGTGAATGCTGCCCTTGGCAATAGTGTCCCACTGTCAGTTTTCAGAGAGGATCCTCTGTCCTAACATTAGCCTAGGTTGTATGGGGATCAGTGGACTCCCTTGGGATCCTTATAGTGTTTTCTCAATGTCATCCCAACTTCTAGACTCAATACCCCAAAAGTCTTTGTAACCTTCACTTCTTCCTACTCTCCTGGTCTCCCTCTCTACCACAGTCTCCTCCCCATCCTACTATCTACTTGTATTGACCTCTGGTTTCTATAGAAAAATAACACCTACACCGTCAGACTCTATCTGAAATATTTTACTTATCTGTCATGTCTGTTTATCTGTATGGCTCTGTCCCTTTCTCTCTGAACATGTGTTTGTGAGTGTGTGCATGTGTGTATATGCTCTGTGCAGTTGCATGTCATGGTCAGATATATTTGGTAGATTCTTCAATTGCTTTCCCCCACCCTCTGTTTATTAGAAAGGACCCTTTCTTAAACTCCAAACTTGACAATTTTCCTAGAATGGGTGACCTTCAAGTCACAGGGATTCTTTTGTCTCTGCTTAGCCAGCACTGAAATTACAGACACATGTCTCTATGTCTTAGATGAGTGCTGAGGAATCAAAGTCAGGTTTGCTTTATTGTATGACCTATCTAATCAGACCCCAGTTCTTCTCATCTTAATAGAGACACAAACTCCTCACTCTTACTAACTCAGAGTTTCCTCTACCTATATGTCTGAAGCCTAGGCACTGGCTCACATCTTTCTTCCAGGGAGATTGTACAAGTCAACATCAACACATCTGCTTTTGTAGAAGTGTCCTGTGACATACAAACTTTTGTGGAAAAGACTTAGCCTCTCAGATTCTATCTTTCCAGGGAACTCTTGAGATAATGGAGGAGGTATATAAAGATGTGTGGCACCCTTCAGCACTAAGGCAGCTCTTAAAATGGCCTTGGAAATGATACTTATTAGTGAAAAAAATGCATGAAGATGCTTATTTTGTATTTTTTTTAGAAAAGCACATTTTGCCTTTACAATCTTCCTAAGCTGAGAAACATTTTAATTATCAATAATTATATTCAAATAGCCATCAGAATGTTTCTATTTCTACCATGTAAATGTCAATATAGGAAGAAAGTGTAATGAAGAGGTATCTAAGCCTTTGAAGTGAGGAGATATGATGAACCTCTGGTTTAAGTGATGGCTGGCATCAGCTCCCAGAGCATACTCTCTCAACCTTTCACTAAAATACAGATGAGAACACAGAAAACATAAACGTACAGCATGGTAAATGGAGTCACACAGACTAGTGCTAAAACCTGCGAATGGTAGACTCAGATTTTAATGTAGATAAAGCTGACTTGAGAAAATTCTGCTAAGGTTTCCATCAAAGCAACACTGTGCTTTAATACAAAGAAAAAAGACATCTAAAATATGGGGGAAGGAAGGCCTTCTCCACCACCTGGTATTTGATTCAGAGACCTGAATATAATCAGAAAGCTGGGAAGCAATCCAACTCTTTTCCACAGCAAAAGGTCCTCAGTAAAACATTCAGAAACTGATCCAGTTTTCCTTCATCTACATGGACATTCTTAATATAAAGTAAAAAATGCAAGCTCTGAAAAAATATTGAAGAAAATCTGTAGGCAATTAAGAATGAAAATGAAGGGTCTAAGAGGCAAGGGATATAAATAAGGGCTAGGATTCTCACCAAGTATTGAATCAATGCAGAATCTCACTCTAGATTATACAATAGAGTCATCTGTTACTTCACTGTACAAGACTGTAGGTGAGATTAACCTATTAGCAGAAATACTAACTGAAATGTTGGCATCACCATTTTTTGTGCTAGCCTAGATTTAGAAAGCGATCTGAGGATCAAGGAGTGGAGAGATGGATCTGCAGTTAAGAGCACTGGCTACTCCCCCAAAGGACCTAGGTTCAATGCCCAGCATCTATATAGTGGGTAACAACTGTCTGCAACACCAGGTCCAGAGGTTCTGAAACCCTCTTTTGTCCTCCATGAGCATTTATGCATGTGGTGTACAGATATACAAGCAGGCCAAACACGCATATCATGCAGAAGTATGACAACCCCTAGTATTTAATGCCACTTATCTCAGACTCTGCATGTAATAATAAAATATCCAAGGCAGCCTTGGAAATAATAAGCTTCCACAGACTGTCTCCTCTTCCTGTGTGGAGTAGGACTTCTGAAGTTTGACTCATATTACAACTCTGGGATAGAAGTTGCTTAGCAGATTGATAAGAATGACATTGTTTTCACCTCAGATATTTTTCTCCCTTTTTATTCTATGAAATATAGAATTGAAAAAGTAAGAGGGTAAGAATGTGTTTTCTTGGTCCAGTCACAGTGACTTAGAGGAGTACCTTTATGGTGGACTCAAACACTATCTTCTCTTCTCATTCACAATTGAATTTCTGTCAAGTTCTATAGGCAGTGAAAAAGAAAGGCTAAAATTACCTGAAATCAGAAAATTAACATATAAATCTGCTATTAAATAGTCATTGTGACTGACTTCTTCATTAAATCAGGAGTCCTCTCTAGTAATGTGAGTGTTCCTGGTGTGACTGAAATAAGGGGTGATAATATTATCGAGTATTGATGCCAAAATCAGAAATACAGATGCATTTTTATAACTACGCAGAAACATGGCGCCAGTGGATCATGCCCAGTAACAAAACAAAACAGCTGAGTTTCATGATTGAGATCAAAATATCAAATTTAATTTTAGTGAATCATGTATATAGCAGCATGGAGCTCTACGCCTTGGAGAAAGTGCTAAGTAAGATGACTTCTACTATCAGGCTATAGCAGTTATTGATAAAAAAAAAAAAAAAGTATACCACCTCTGTAGGCCTCTGCACTATCCTTCCAAGTTTCAGGTAAAGCAAGACTCTTAAACTTGAATAGTTAAACAAATATATTTATGTATATCAAACTCCCAATTACATAATGCCAATTTACAATGATAAAGTTTATCCCAATATTTCTAACCTCTCAAAAACACCAAAAATATGCCTGAAGTCATTTGAATATCAGCATCCTTTTCTGCTCTGCTCATGTCCTCTGGTCCACTGAGCCTCCCTCTCTCTCTCCGCCCCTCACCTCTCTTAGCTCCTCCTCCTCCTCTCTCCCTTCCAATCACTGACTCATGTTGCAACTCTTGGATAGAAGTTACTTAGCAGATTGATAAGAATGACACTGTTGTCACCCCAGATATTTTTCTCCCTTTTTATTCTATGAAATATAGAATTGAAAAAGTAAGAAGGTAAGAATGTGTTTTCTTGGTGCAGTCACAGCGACTGAGAGGAGTACCATTACCTCTCACTGCCTCAGTGTGAATGGATAGGAAATATCTTGCAACATCAGGCAAGCTGCACAGAATTCCAGAGACGGAAATAAGTGCATTAGTCTCTCTCTTTGCTCTCCATCTTACCTAGCCCATAAAGACACCAATGAGAAGCACACCTTTCTTGTAGAATTGAAAAGAGGGCTTCTGTGCCCTCTTTCAGTTTTCGTGATACTGGACATTTAACAATAGAATTATCCAAACTGCTGAAGGTTCAGCCTAAATGTCACTGCACCTGGGGATGCTAGCCTCAGTCATTCTCTGTCCTTGAAAACCTTCCATACTGATATCTGGTCACAAAGATGTTCACAACAGCCACTATATCACAGAGGTTACTATTACAGTTATCTGGTGAGTAAGAAAGGACTCAACAACAACAGCAGCAGCAAGAAACAGACTAACGCAACTGCTCAGCACTACAGAGATGTAGACCGAAACACCAATCTTCTTAAGAAGTCAATCCATCATAATGAGTTAATTTTTTATTTGTATTTATTTTTTTGTTTGTTTTATCGAGACAGAATTTCACTGTATAGACCTGGCTGTCTTGGAACTCACTCAAGGCTGGCCTCGAACTCAGAAATCTGCCTCCCTCTGCCTCTGCCTCCCAAATGCTGGGATTAAAGACGTGCCACCACTGACCAGCTGTGAGTTAGTTTATTACGACTTCCATTTACAAGAATATATTAGTAGGTTCTTTTTAAGGGTCTGTGATCTGTCTGGCCATAGGTATGGGTTTCATCGTATAAAACTGGCTTTAAATCCAGTCGGAATCTAGATGGTTAGTCCTTCTACATGTATATCACTGGTACACCGGTAAGCATATCTTGTCAGTGTGGTTGCTATTGTAGCTCAGAGGGTTCACACTTCAGTAAGACGGATGGCTACTTCTTTTTCTTAGTACCACACATCATACCTTTCAGCACTATGAAAACTAGCTAATAGGGACAAAATTGTTAATCAATTTTTAACTTAAAAAAAAAGTGGTTTTGGGCAGTCTCAGGTTTCCAGCATTGAAAACATTCTGCAGGTTTGCCCCTTTCTCTGGCATCCTTGCTGTGCTTCTAGTAGCCCTTGTCACCCCAGCTGTCTCTAGACAGGCCTCAAGGGAAAAGAATACACTCAAGAGTGGGGCTTTAGAGTTTGTGCCCAGAACTACTTAAACATAATTTTATATTATTTATTATTTTCTCTGCCTATTATTTTCTATTTCTTGGCCTCTACTCTGTGATGTTATCCTAAGTGAACACAACCTATTTAATGTCTGTGTACATGGATAAATTCAGCTGAAAAGCACTGCCTGCATGGAAATGAAAAAGAAAAAAAATATTGTTGTGGTCTTTCTTTAGTTGTCTTGGGAGATCAACTAAACAAAGGACCAAAGAAGAACTAAACCCGTGAAGTGAAAGAAACCCAAGCTACACACATGAATTAGAGAAATGACAAAATTAATTAAGGCTGTGTGGGTTGCAATTTACCAATCTGTCAAAAATTCCCTTAAAGAATAATTTAAACTGTAGTTAGGAGAACCTGTAACTAGGTACTAGAAAGTCTATTTTTGCTTTGTGCCTTGTGCCTTTTAGGTATTTTAATTTGTTACATGCTATAGCTTATTTGCTTTGTGTTGCTGTTCCCAGGATATTTCAGCTACTTGAAGTAAAATCAGCAAATCCTACAGACTTATTTAATTTATACTCCCTGTTTGCCCTGTGCTGTCTATGGTCAGCAGAATCATGTCCCCACATCTGAATCCTGAAATCATCAAATTTGTTAGCCTTGTGACAAAGGGGCTGTGAAGATGTAATTAAGATAAGAGTCTTGAGATTGAAATATTATCTAAGATTTTCTACTTGGGACAAATCTAATATCAGAAATGTTTAAAAATTGAATATAAGAGAAGGACAGGCTGCCTTTAAATCAGGAGTAATACAGCCATCAAAAAAATGGGAACCAGAGTCTTATAACAGCCAAGAACTGAATTCTACCAAAACCTGTATGAAAAAGGAAACACATCCTTCTATAAAATATTCAGAAATTAGCAGTCTATAAATACCTTTGTTTTGACCCCCGGAAGACTTGTCACCTATAGAACTATATACCAAAGCTAGTACTGTGTATGCTGCTAAACCACTGGCCATTTGTCACAGCAATAGTAGAAAACTAACACAGGAGGGCAAACTAAGGTGGTTTGCAAATTTATAGAAACCCTGACTGGAATGCCAACAAATAAATGTCAGAGTTAATGATGAATTCTGGATTTCTCTTCTCTTTGTCCTGTACATTGACCCTGAAGGATATAGAGGCTTTTGTGATTAAAAAAATAAAATTAAATAAAAATACTAAGATCCTTATTAAAACTAAGACAATGAAACTCATATCAGATACTAATGCCAAATGGTTGATAACATATCTCTGCCTTTAGCTTGTTTGTATTCCCTCTTGTCAAATATAAAATACGGACAGGGAGCAGATCATCACCAGGTAGTATCCTGGATGGCTCTGTCATCCCTCTACACCTTACTCAGAATTTGAAGTTAATGTCAGGAAGGGGTCCCTTTGATGCTGAAGGAAGAGAAACAAGTCATTTTTTTTAAAAACCAGTTCTACAGAGATCCAGATACTAGGCTGGGGGTCTCAGCTGTATGAGTTTCAGAACAATACTGGCAAACTTGAAAACTGAGACACATCCTGTGATAAAGGAATCAAAGCTTTTGAAAATCTGGGACCTTTGCAAGGGCCACACAGATAATAAAATCTGCCTGACTCCAAAGTGATCAAAAGTAAAAGTGATAGAGACAAAGTCTTCAACTAACCAAATAAAATGATCCTTGAAGAACATCTCAGAATTTTTAAAATTATATTTATTTATTTGTACATATGCATGTGCCAAAACATGCATTTGAAGGTCAGAAAACAACTTGTGGGAACTGATTCTCTCATAGGTTCTAGGAATCAAACTCAGCTCATCAGGCTTAGCAGCAGATGCTTCTGCCTGCTGAACACCATCCCCTCCCCCCAACAAAACATCTTGTACAACTAGACTTAATGTTCCTTTTGTTTGTCTGCTCTTGTAAGGGTTGTCTTGTTTTTTTCAATTTTTTACTTATTTACTTATTTATTTATTCATTTACTTACTTATCTACTTTTTTATTTTCTATATTCTTTGTTTACATTCCAAATGATATCCCCTTTCCCAGTTCCCCCCTCCCCATAAGTCCCATAAGCCCTCTTTCCTCCACCAGTTCCCCAATCAATCCCCTCCCACTTCTCTGTCCTGGCAATCCCCTACAATGCTGCATCAAGCCTTTATAGGACCAGGGCACTCTCCTTCCCTCTTCTTGGAAAAGATTTGATATGTTAATTATGTCTTGGATATTCAGAGCTTCTGGGCTAATATCAACTTAGTGACTGCATTGCTTGTGTGTTCTTTTGTGATTGGGTTACCTCTCTTAGGATAATTTCCAGATCCAACCATGTGCCTAAGAATTTCATGAATTCATTGCTTTTAATTGCTGAGTAGTATTCCATTGTGCAAATATACCACATTTTCTGTATCCATTCCTCCATTGAGGGAAATCTGGGTTCTTTCCAGCTTCTGGCTATTATAAATAGGGTTGCTATGAGCATAGTGGAGCATGTGTCTTTATTGCATGGTGGGGAATCCTCTGGGTATATGCCCAGGAGTGGTACAGTGGGGTCCACTGGAAGTGTCATGCCCAGTTTTCTGAGAAACCACCAAACTAATTTCCAGAGTGATTGTACCATCTTGCAATCCCACCAGCAGTGGAGGAGTGTTCTTCTTTCTCCACATTCTCACCAACACCTGCTATCTCCTGAGTTTTTCATCTTAGCCATTCTGAGTGGTGTGAGGTGAAATCTCAGGGTTGTTTTGATTTGCATTTCCCTAATAACTAATGATGTTGAACATTTCTTAAGGTGCTTCTCAGCCATCTGAAGTTCTTCAGGTGAAAAGTCTTTGTTTAGCTCTTTACCCCATTTTTAATAGGGATATTTTGTTCTCTGGGGTCTAAATTCTTGAGTTCTTTATATATATTGGATATTAGCCCTTTGTCAGATGTAGTACTTTAAAAAAAAAACCCAAAATGCCCATGAAGACAACATATATTTTCAGGAAGACTTCTTATCTTCTGGAAAAGAAATAAAAGCTTGTCCCTCATTTCTAAACCTAAACAAAAAACTCTTTGTTGGCTTAGTTCGTTGGAATTTCTGAGAACATACCACCTTTTGGAGCTGGAAATCTACCCATCAAACAGATTGGTGTCCAGCCAGGTTTACTAAAATTGTAAATGAATGACACTATAGTTTCATGCATTATTCTTTATTCTTGCAATCATTATTTTAGGTATATAATCTTTTCATTTTCAAAATGAGGAAAATACATTTCAGAAAGGAGAAGGCCTTCACAAACGCCAATGGGCTAACGATGTCAGAGCCAAACATTGAACCCTGCCTGTCTGATCCAAACATGTCATGTGCTCAATACAGACCCTTCTGATGCCAGCAGATAAAAACATCTTCCATAGGTACCTCAAATCTGTGAAATGACCTTCAACATTCTCACTATCATTTATGATGTTCACACCAAGGTTCAGCCATCCATCATGTGATATCTTACTTGAAAGAATCAGGTGATCAGAGGTCATTTTTAACATACCTTCCAGGTGTGGGTGCTTGTGTGTGTGAGTGTGTGCATATATACCTGCATGCATTCATGGAGTGTGCCTCTGTATAGTAAGAGGTGTAAGGACTTATAATCATCATATTTCTATGGACATCTGAAGAAAAGAAAAGAATAATAACCTATTAGGATCTTGTGGACCAACTTCACCAGACAAAAGCATCCAAACTAAATTGATGCAAGCTTTATAATGTTATACAGACTTCCCCCCATACATATAGCTAGTACTATAGAACTTTTTTGTTAATATAAGAAATAATCTGTGAATTATAAACCATGTAGAATTTTGTTCCCAGAACCAAGAATATTGGTTTGTCAACTACTAAAATCTGCTAATTGATGCACTGTGGGGTTCTGGCCAACCAGTATCTTATTTCCATAATGTCAGTTGGTGGTTTAGTACATTTTATTTTTATGATTTGCTTGTACCATTCACTCTGGGTATAGAGCCAGTTTATAACCCAAAGTATTCAGCATGCATCAGTGGATACCCAGCAGTGGCTTTTCAGGCTCTGTAGATTTTAGACAGAGAGGGTAATTATTTCATGTTAATTTTGCTATGTTTGCTTGTTACTATTTTTAAAATAAAAACAAAGGATTTGGGATGTCCCAGTGGTAGAACATTTGCTTAGGGTGTTCCTGCCCTGAGTTCTATCCCCAGCATTTCAAAATAAATAAATAAAAAGGAAAAGTAACTAAATAACAAAAATCTATAGAAATGTAGCTGAATTTGACATGAGAGCAAACTCCTAAGCAACAGTCCTTTAACAGAGGAAAGGGAGAGGAAGCTACAACATAAGCAAAAGAATGGAATCCTATAGAAGTGGAGTAACAAACCCAGAGGATCCCAAGTGTTTATTATAAGTCAGATATATACTGACAAAAGCTCAGGATGAGCTGAATACCTAGACTATCTACATGGTTTGGTAGGAAGTTCATATCCAAGGAAATAGACACTGTTGTTTGAATCAAGCTCAAGTGTCTTCAAGTATGTTTGTTTATTTGTTTCTTCTGTATGATACCCTTGGCTTGTCCTAGCAATTTAGAAAATAAATCTTCATTATATCTACTGAGGATCAGACACCCATCTGTCAGTTCATTATAATAATTGTAGCAAAAACATTTGGAAGGGGTGGTTTAATGAAAATAATTCATGGCTAAATATCTGCAGAGACAGACTAGATCACATCTTGGAAAAGTTGGAAAGAATTCAGAATCCTGCTTGAGAAGAACCCAACTTCTATGTCTCCAGTTAGATAACATTTCTTCCATACAGTAAGATGACTTTACGGATGCTGGAGAAGACTGCACAGCTGTCATGCATTGAGGAACAACAGTTAGAGAGGCAAACACAGTGTTCAGAGGTTTGTTGACAACAACCATCCATCAGTAAAAGGCAAGTGGGAAAGAAAAGACCATGTCAAGCATTGGAAACCATTGACTAGAACTGAAGAGACCATTTTGAAGTCATGCCATTTCTAACTTTCTGGGAATAGTTGCTTGGACTTAAAAGTCTCTGGTTCTCAAGGAAATCACTAATGTACACCTATTTGGCTTCCTAAAAGCCAGTCTTTTCTGATAATAGTACCCAATATTTTCTTTGATGAAACTACTTTTTCTTGTCTTGCCAAGGACAGGGTTATGACACAAGTATACACAATCAGGATGTTAAAGTCCTCTTGACAGAACTGGTACAAAACTGAGATGACAAAGCCTGAACAAAACCCTGTTTATAGAAAGACTCAAAGCAGATAAGACAAAAATGTCCAGGTTCTATCATCAGTGCAGCAAAAAGGAAGCTACCTAATGGGGGTTCCTTCTGTGGGTATTTCAGCAAGATAAAAGAAGCAGGAATGTGGGAATTCCTTACCAACTACAGAAGTCACTCATGAGTCCTAGAGAAAAATGGACAGAGGATTCCTGATCTGACTGAATATTTCAGCCAAGGATATGAATTTGATCTCATTATGTCCTTTGTCATACACTACCACCACATACTGGAGAATTAAGTGCATGTCAAAATTTTATAAACCCTACAGGTTTTAAAGATGGGGGAATGAGAAAGGATTATAGTTCTTACTTGGAATTTTGAATTACAATGAAAACTGATCAGTATGCTCTAAAATAAAAGAGTCTATGAATTATCATAAAGTGACATCATCCATGGATAATAGGGTGGAGGTTGTTTGAGTGCTATCCATAGGGGACAGGGGTTGACCATAAAGGGTAAAAGCAGTTTGGAATGTCTGCTGACCTCACGCTTATTTCTATTAACATCAGCTTATAATGTGATTACTGATCTCATCCCTAATTTAGAATACCTTCTGGCATGGAACCTAGGAAATCTGAAATCATTACCTTTGGAAAGAGTCTCTGCCTCTGAAATCCTGTTTTTGCCAGATCATAATCATGAGCATTGTCTGGATAGTGTGATAAAAAATATAACTTCCTCTTGGTTTTTTAGTATATATGCATTTCAACTTGGACACCAAACTACTGTTTTCTGGAGCATAGTACATGGACTTTGTATAAGATTCCTATTTATTAATCTCTTGATTTATTGCAGCAGCTGCCTCCTAAGCCACTCTCTTCTTACACATCTCTTTCGATCTCTTTGAACCCTCTGGAAGGTACTTGGAAGAGAGTCAACAGCAGCAGCCTGGGATGGAGAACAACCAAGAGTTCAACCGACTTCAATTGAGACACACAGGGAGTACTTGGATGTGTATTTACAGGGCCAGGCATGATAGAGAAGGAAAACCAGACAAATAAATAACTGTTCTACTCTCACAGAATGCTTTGTTTATCTTGCTTTTCCTACAAGGAGTGCAAATACCTTGCCCGAAAGAACATGCTGCTATCTCTGACAAACTGTCAGAAATGCCCCCTGCAATTCTCAGAAAGCCAGGTCTCTATTTGTTTCTACAGAAACCACAGCTTTTCCGCACAGCACCTCATACTATAACAATCTCCAAACACTAACAAGACCAGACCCAGAGATTGGGCAAGAGTGGGACAGAAAAATGTCACATTTGAACTAAAAAAACAAAGAAAGAAAGAAAGAAAGAAAGAAAGAAAGAAAGAAAGAAAGAAAGAAAGAAAGAAAGAAAGAAAGAAAGAAAGAAAGAAAGAAAGAAAGAGAGAGAGAGAAAGAAAGAAAGAAAGAAAGAAAGAAAGGAAGGAAGGAAGGAAGGAAGGAAGGAAGGAAGGAAGGAAGGAAGGAAGGAAGGAAGAAAGAAAGAAAGAAAGAAAGAAAGAAAGAAAGAAAGAAAGAAAGAAAGAAAGAAAGAAAGAAAGAAAGAAAGAAAGAAAGAAAGAAAGAACTTAGAGACATAACTTTTGGTTCCTAGACTTTAGAACAATGCCATACTGAGGGCAGTGAGGAGAGAGATTGTTAGTGGAATCATTATCCTCTCTTCCCTTGTGCATACATTTCTAAGCTACAGTCCTGACATCACAATTCTTCCTTGCACAGGCATTGACATTCAGGCCTTTATGACCCATTAGATTTAACACAAAGCCAGAGACTTTTTGAACAGCATCTGCAGAGCAATTCTAGCCCTACATACTCATGGATCCTACAGGTGGCTCAGCAGACGCTCTTTCTATCACTCATTTCTACAACTAACTGCCTGCATCTTCCTGGACCAGCATCCGTGTCTAACCTCCTTGCTGCTTTGCCAAATGTCCTATTGTCAGAGATTGTCTTTCACATACTGCTTTAAAAAGTCACTCTGCTCCAAGAACCCAGACGCCAGGACTAGGAGAATTCTTTCTCACTACACAGAAGTTGCATCTGTTAGGTTCAGTGGCAGCCTCACATTGACTCTAACTCTATATTCACCCCATTGTTCCAGAAAAGGAAACTAACTCAAACCAATTTGTAGTCACTCCTTTTCTCACCTCCGTAAAACTACTTTTACTCATGCTGCCATCTAGACTAATCCTCTGCATCTTACATAAAAGGCTAGTTCTTGATTGTATACTCTCTCTTGGAGCTGTCAATACACTGAAGAGGAATCAAAGTTCACCTCCAACAAGGAACGCAGATTTCCCAGAAAAACAGAAAGCTGACAGAACATCAGAACATCAAGGGCAAAGGTTCATGTTGAAAACTCTTGAGAATGAAAGAAAGTTTCACAGTACTGGATATGATTCCTCTGAGTGGTAACAGCTGCTCAAAAGAGAATATAATGCAGACATTAAATTCCAGCCTCCATATCTGTTATGGGCACTCATTACAGTAAGCAGAGCTTCTTTTGAACAGTAAATTCAAAGAATTTTGAGTAGCAGAAATCAAATCTTGCTCTGTGGCTAAATTTCCCAAAGAGCTCATATTGGGCTCCACCCTCAGGGTTTCTAGTTTAATGATCTTGGGTGGGGTGACAATTTGCATTTCTGTCAATTTTCCCCCTAGCTTTGATCCTGTTAGTCCAGGAACTGTGCATGGAGAACAGCTATAAAGTATTGGTCTTTCAAAAAAGGGCTTTGCTCCACTGAGGAAGAAGAACCTATCAGTTAGGCAAAAATGATATAGAGCCCTCCAAGAAAGAGGTGAAGGTGCTCTCAAATGCCCTTGAGAGAGAAAGAAAAGCCCAGAAGAGACATGTACATATCCACTAGGCCCCATACTAATGGTCTTTGATGTCACAGTATCTTTAGAAATCAGACCTGAAGGTAAATTCTGCAAGGTACATTCATGACCTGCAGGACAAGATGTACCTTCTAGTTCACAATGCCATGACTGTTATGGGCATCACAACATTTCCTGGTGGGATTTGAAGCCCATCCACAGGAATGAACTTTTGCCTAGTACTATAAATCTGGCTAAGAGCCTTTAGATGGAGGAAAGCCTCCTATTGCTTTATTAAATGGCCATATTATTAAATGCCTCCTAAACACTATTTACACACATAGGTTAATGCTGCTTGCTACAACAGGCAGCAGTTAATGTAATATACCCATAACTGCCCTGATAGCTATGAGTAAGTGATGGTAGAAAGACAGTCCATAAGTTGGCCCTTTGAAGGTTCAGATGACAATGTAGGAAATGGACTAGAAAGAATGTAAGAGCTGCTAGAGGGTAGGGAAATGTGCACCAAGCCATCTCTGTACATGACTTGGCTTCATGAATGCTGCATTCACGAACTCAATGCAGACATGGTTAACTTCAGGAGACCTGCAATCACTGAGAACATCAACATTTCATTATGCATAGGGAAGGGGCCCATAACATCCTATCCGTTCCTGAGCGACTACTGTCATGTAACACTTTTAGCGAAAAAGGTGTAATTTCTACAGTGGATACCTCTGCTCCAGTAAATAACCTTTCATGCACACTTGGACAAGAAGCACTAATTAAGCTGTGCAGGTTTTGCACAAAGAGTTTCAGTAGAAGCAGGGTGCTAGGGAATGAGAGAGAAGAGGACTAGAATAACTAAAATACATTATGTAAATGTATGAATCTGTCAAACAATTTTTAAGAGAGAAAACCTAATTACTGACTTCCATTGCCATTTGAAATGATCAAGAGGTCAAATTGATCCCATATATGTTTGTTTATTCGAAAGATGAGATTAGCCCAGTTTAGTACAAAACATTTTCATGGAGCACCTGCAAGGTCCTATGCCAGATGCTGTTGACACAGATGAAAGCAATCCATTCTTACCCTCGAGCTGCGGACTGTCTGGTTACTCAGAAAAGCATGGTTCTCTAGCCCCGGGACTAAGGGTTCAGTGTATAGTGCCGCAGTTAACAGCATGAGCTGCAGTGTCAGAATGAACAGGTGTAAACCCCGACTACAGATCGCTGACTGCATCTCTGATTGATTTAATTGTACTTTTCTCTTTCAAATGGGGAAAATAACTCTCCTCCTTAACAGGTTGTTAAAAGAATCAAAGAGAAAATGCTTCTGCAGTGCTGAGCACAGGACTAACACAAAGCAAGCACAGGACAAGCAGTTCCTTTCCTGAGTTCTGGACCCCAGGCTATCTGCTCAAGACTGACAATTAATATAGGAAATAGAGGAGCTGCCAAGTCCTGAATCCCTACATCACTGTGCTCCGAAATCTTGGCTGAGTAAGACTAATAACATGTTTCAGATTTCTGTTGTTAAGTTTACAAGGTCATCTACTGCCACCATTCTGTCTAGCTGTTGCTTTGAGATGTAGGAACAGTTTCTTCCTTTTCCAGCTTGGGTCCCTGTCTTAAATGTCTCTCCTCCCTAAAATCCCTTCTCACTTTCCTCCTTGATCATATCCTGTGAATTAACTCTGAAGGCTTTCTGCTTTTAAATTTCTTTATCTTTAGACCAACTTCTGTGACCTCAGAAATGAATTGTGATTCATTTACTAATTCCATATGTGGCTTTCAACTGACTCTTAATCTAAGTGAACATATTCGAAGACATTGGAAGCCACTTGTTCTAACTTAGCCTCAGAATAGAATATAAAGGAAGAATGCTCTTGCCTCTGGGTCAGATGGAGGAAATTTAGGAAATGAGCTGAAGGAAGACCAGAAACCACTTTGAAAGAATTTTCAGATCTATTCCATTTCTTTCCTTTAGTTCACACTCTGGCACAGCTAATGCCTTTCACATGGATGTCTATTACTAGGTGTAGTTAGTCTATCTTCCTAAGGAGTCCAAGGTGAAAACGGAATATATATTTTAAATGTTGATAATGGATATTGACAGTATCAGATACTTGGGCAGATCCAGCATGCATATCATCCCTATACTGTGCCCTTACTAAGAAATACTTGATCTGGTTGAGATCAACTTCTGAGAGAAGTGACAAAAGTGAACTTCTCTGGATATGAAGAATTATTATAAATGTACCACACACATCCAGAGCTTGGATGCAGAGGCCCGGAAAGAAAGTGGAGGTCTTTTGTGAAAAGAAGAGACGTTTGCAGAATCACAGAGCCTGAAAGTAGGTTCTTTCTTAGTCTTTCTTAGGTGATTAAATGTCAAAAGCAAATAAATAAATAAATTTTAAATACAATGTTTGCTTCTCTTCATATCTGTACATACATACTATATGCATTGTTGTGACTGGGTACATATATGTTTATAAATATAATATTGTATTGACAGCTTAATTATTATAAAAGTTCTGTCTTGATCTTTGACAAGGTATTTTAGTTAAAATGCATTTTTTAAAAAATGTATTCACATACTTAGAGATATCTGCCACTCACACACACACACACACACACACACACAAACACACACAGTCCCTCTCGTCATCATACCTCCACTTCTCCTCTGAGAGAGTGGAAGACCTCCTGGGATCCTCCCTGGCAAGTCAGTTCTAGTCTAGATGCATGCTCTCCCACAGAGGCCAGAAAAGGCAGTGCAGTTAGTGGAATGTATCCCACAGGCAGGGAACAACTTTATGGACATCCTCCTCTCCCGTTGTTGGAGGACCACATGAAGACTAGGCTGCACATCTCAAAGAGCAAGATTTTACAGATATAACATGTAGGATCAAGTCACAGCAAATGATGAGTACAGTAAACTCCTGAGTGACATTAGCATGTATAAGGACATTGAGAAGATGTGTTACTTTTCTGATGATATCACCAAAGAACTGAGCTTATACATATGCAACCTAAGAACTTTGATCCAAATAGTTTAAAAAGTGCAATTATGTTTTATTGAATTTTGATAGGGAGACCTTAGTGGGAACTGTTTTGAATTTAGTTTTTAAAAGCTTAACTTTCAATGGCAGAATAAATGTGACAGAGGTTTGTAGGCAGGCAGCTGGATTCCATGTTCAAATCTACTGTTCAGAAAAAAGATCAGATTTGGAGCCAAAATATCTTTGTTTTCAGACTGTGAAGAATAATTGAAACCCTGGGCTGAGATGATTAATACATGAGTTCTGATAATGTCACAGAGGAATGCAGTTCTGGAATACTGGCACACTCGAACATTCAGAAGCTAAAAGGTTGAGTTGTAGCACTCTAAGAAGTCAGTGCAAAGACATAAGGTGTGAGAACAGAGCTGCTCATCAGGTCCAGAAACAATGAGTTCAGAAATCATGGCAGAGTTGTTCTTTTAGGTCAGGAGGAAGGGCATTGTTAGCTGTTGACCCAGAGAACCAGATGACAGCTAAAAGTACTCACAGCTGTCCAAGGTGTCAAAATCATGTCAGATCATGGAGGGTAATAATGAGGATACAAAAAATGTAGTCCAAGTGCCAGTTCATTGTGTCAAGTTTCTAGCAGTCATAAAGAATGTTGAAATTTCACTAGAAGGATTATATACATCAATATTTAACATATTGTAAGTTCGAAGAAGAAAAAACGGAAGACAAGAGTGAATACACCACCCACATCTTAGCCATCAGATAAAATGGTCCATTACTCCTCATTTAATCTATGGAAGACTCATAAAATGGTCTACAAGAGAACCAAGGATGCCTGGGCCTCATGTTGCTCACCATTCATCAGAAGGATGCTGCGAGTACAACCAAGTGAAGGTTATTTAAGAAATACATAGGGCTTGGTATAGCTATTAGGGCGAGGTTTGAAAACTCTGTTTATCATGATATGTAGGCAGTACATGGATACTCACTATGGAGTGGGGTCTTCCAATGAGCTCCAGAAGTAATTTGTAAAGAAAAAATTATAATTTGTTATAATGTAGATAATAAAATGGAATGAACGGTTTTATATATGTAGAAATGTGTTTATACATAAGTATGTATACATATCATTAGTATATTCATATATATTACAAATACAATGAATTCTGTGTCAAGCTCATGGGATTGGAGATAACTAAAAGGAACCACTTCCTAACTGATGTCCTTGTTTTAAGTCCTCTCCTCCATTCCAGAATGTATTTTCTTTTTTTTTTTTAATTTTCTTTTTTTCCCATTTTTTATTGATATATTTTTTATTTACATTTCAAATGATTTCCCCTTTTCTGGGTCCCCACTCCCCACAAGTCCCATAAGCCCTCTTCTGTCCCCCTGTTCTTCCATCCACCCCTTCCTACTTCCCTGTTCTGGAATTCCCCTATACTCTTGCACTGAGTCTTTCCAGAACCAGGGGCCACTCCTCCATTCTTTTTGGACATCATTTAATTTGTGGATTATGTCCTGGGTATTCAAAGTTTCTAGGCTAATATCCACTTATCAGTGAGTACATACCATGATTGATCTTTTGAGACTGTGTTACCTCACTTAGTATGATGTTCTCCAGCTCCATCCATTTGTCTAAGAATTTCATGAATTCATTGTTTCTAATGGCTGAATAGTACTCCATTGTGTAAATATACCACATTTTTTTGTATCCATTCCTCTGTTGAAGGGCACCTAGGTTCTTTCCAGCTTCTGGCTACTACAAATAGGGCTGCTATGAACATAGTGGAGCATGTGTCCTTATTGCATGATGAAGAATCCTCTGGATATATGCCCAGGAGTGGTATAGCAGGGTCCTCAGGAAGTGTCATGCCCAGTTTTCTGAGGAACCGCCAGACTGATTTCCAAAGTGGTTGCACCATCTTGCAATCCCACCAGCAGTGGAGGAGTGTTCCTCTTTCTCCACATCCTCCCCAACACCTGCTGTCTCCTGATTTTTTGACCTTAGCCATTCTGACTGGTGTGAGGTGAAATCTCGAAACACCTTAAGAAATGTTCAACATCATTAATCATTAGGGAAATGCAAATCAGGGTGTATTTTCTAAAATGTTAATCTAAACATGACTTTATTGAAAATGTTTCAATGATCTTCTCACCTTGACTTTAAGCCAAAAATCTAAACACCTTAACATGCAAGAGAAGGCTACAGATGATCTAAACTCTAACTGCTCTTTGAGTCTGAACTCTTTTACATTTTTCCCTATTTTTAAGTCATAGAGAATACCTGTGAATCTATAAACATGCCTTAATTTTTATTGTATCTCTACTGGACCATGCCATGTTATATCATTGTTTTTAACTAGAACTTTCTGTGATTAAACTAACTCAAGTGTCATGAGTGAGCACCCCACAAAATCTTCACCAAGCCTCCCTCTTAAGTACAGGGCACAAATGACATTACCTTTTATAATACATCTTCATTGTCAACATGACTGGATTGATAGACACTTAGAATATTAGTGAAAGTCAACACTGCAAGCCCTTTCATGGACATTTTCAAAAATGATTAGAAAACAAGGTTTCTAACATCTTGAATGGTTTAATACCTTGATGGATTCAAATTCTCAATAGCTTTCTGGGAGGGAAAGAGTGGTGGGACTCTCTTCCTGATTAGAGCAAGTAAGTCACTTAGAATAGGTGTTTAGGGGCTGTGTTTTATCCTGGACCCTTCTGATATAGCTGCATTCTGTTGCCTGTTAGCCTTACTATGAGCCACTCCACTCTGCTTCCTCTACACCATGATATAAACTGTCGCTTGTGACACCTCTGTCGTGATGACCAAGCCTTCAAAAACAGGATCAAATAAATTGGTCCACTTTCAAATTGTTCATGTTGGAAGTTTTGGCTCACAATAAGGCAATTTTACCAACACTATCAATTTTTACCTAGGCAAAGATTAAAACCATGGATTATGGTAGAAAGTGATAGAAGGTCTCTAAACCAAGTTTCTAAAATATTCTATATTAGTCATTTCTTTTCTTGTTTCTTTCCTAATTTCTTTTCCTCTTTTTCCTTTCTTCTTTCATTCTTTCTTTCCTCCTTTATCTTTTATTATTATTATTATTATATTAATTATTATTTTCATTAAATGGAACTTTCTCAACCCCAGTAGATTTCAGAACTAGTAAATACCTGTGTTTGCATAAGCCTCAAATTAAGTTGTTATGAAATATTAAGATTTGAGCTGGGTACATTTGAGCCCTTCCCATAAGTATTCTCATATTGTTTTCTAGGAAGACATTAAGGATAAGAATGCCTCTCAGTTTTAAGTTTGAATTTCAAGTTTCATTATTTATAACAATGTTCAAAGACATTACCAGGCCTAGAAGTGGCAGTGGCTCCTGTTCTTCTAGGTTTAGGGTCACTGGACACATGCTCATTGTTTGGCCAGGAAAACTTAACACCTTGGTTATAGATACACACCACACACACATACACACATACACACTCACACACACACACACACACACACAGAGAGAGAGAGAGAGAGAGAGAGAGAGAGAGAGAGAGAGAAGAAGAAGAAGAAGAAGAAGAAGAAGAAGAAGAAGAAGAAGAAGAAGAAGAAGAAGAAGAAGAAGAAGAAGAAGAAAAGAAAATAAACTGGCAGCATTTGGGGATTTCATCACTAAAGCGTCATTCTGTGCCTTAGAACTTAAAATACATACTGGGATGCCATGTGGGGAATATACTAAGTGGGGGGGGGGGATAGAGAAAGTAATAATGTAGAGTTTAAGAAATTCTATTGGTACTGGATGAGCCAGATTGGTCTTTTGATGGACACTTGGTCTAAGGCCATCTGGGTTTGGATAGTTGGAAGTCAGAGTATACAGGATTTCCCAGTCATCAGGTTCACCTTGTTGTCATAGATCACTGTTTCAGTTCATATAGTCCTCTTCCCAAATATCACATCCTTGGAGAATTCTCCAGATATCTACCTGAACCAATTCTCCTATTCCTGCTTACTTACTCAATTTTTTATTTTACTTTGTTGTTCTTCATAGTCTAAAACACCTGAAGCATTATAGTCTTGCTGCTGGAACTGTTTGTTCCCCCATCTCTTTAAGCAGATCTCTCGCCTCATGAAGAAACAGACTGATTTTTGTCATTATTCTGTCATTGGAGCCAAGAACAGCACCTGACCAACAGATGAAATCAGGACATTTGTTACACAAGTAAGCAAACAGATCCAATCAATCCAGATGGAATGACAAATCTTGTTCCTAAGGCATCAATGCGCAAACCTTAAGTTCTTCTGCCACCACACATTTTGTTCAATTTGGATTCTTTCCATAATGAAGCAAGGAAGAGGCTTGGCCAAAAGCCTAGCCCCAATTTGGCCTCTGTGCCTAGGGCCTTAGTCTCACTGAACAGTTCTGCCTTCATGCACTTTTATGTGTTCTTTCCCACAGCCATCTTACATAACAGGAATCAGGAGAGGTCTAGTTTCAGTCTAGATAGTGAACGAAGAAGACCTAGAAACATATATACCTTTGGTGTAAAATATGAGATATCCTACATATCAGATATTTACATTAAAATTCATAACAGTAGAAAAGTTATATTATGAAATAGCAACAAAATAATTTTACAGTTGAGGTCACCACAACATAGGGAACTGCATTAAAGCATTGAAGCATTAGGAAAATTGAGGTCCACTGGTTTAATGGAACGAAAGAGAAGTGGAAAACAATGTAATCTCAAAAACAAAAAGAGATCTTTTAAAATCTTATTTCTGAAGAAGTATTTAAAGATGTGATGTGCCATTGTTAACTAAAAGCCCCATATCCTCTGTTGGATATCTTAAGTATATGCATCCTGTAAAATGGAAAGTGTATGCCTGTCAACCAACAGCTCCCTATTCCCTATCCCTACTCTGACTCTTGCCAAATTAAGGAAAATATACAAACAAGAGCAAAACAAAGGAGCATGATGAAACTTTCAGAAGTGAGTAATGTGTTTATCACCATAATTGTTACACTGATTCATGGGTCTATGCTTACATATAAACTCATCATATTCTCTGCTTTGATTATGGGAAGCATGCATATTCAAGTCTATTGCAATAAACGTGCTTAGGGAGAAAAAAAAGGCATAACAGCCATTAGTAAAAATAAAAAATAATGGAAGAAGGGAAAAGGAAAAGAGAAAAAATTTGGGGTGAGGCAATTTGTTCCGAAGGGAAACATACCTCCCTTTTATCCAGGTACAGGTCTAGGGCAGGGTGGCTAGAGCCCATAATGCAGCCAAATGTCTGAAGCCGGTGAGCACACAGCAGACAGTGCCCCTTGTTTCCTGGCCTCAGTCTCCAGCTCATCACCTGCACCTGCATTCCTTTTCTGCTGAGTTTTGCACAGCACAGCAACTCAACATCAAAGGAAGCGTTTTAAAGGAAATTAATTTTGTTATGGTTTATATTAATTTTTTTTTAGTTAAAAAGGTAACAGGAGATGAAAGACATGCCTTGCAAGACATCTCCATGTAGCCACTGTGCCAGACAGTTCTGTAATTCTTGTCTTACTTGATTTGCTTGGCTGTGAGTATAATGACCTCAGATTTAGGCCCTTTTCACGGAAAATTCTGCAATAAACCTGTTTCCTCTCAGAATCCTCAGAGTATCATCCTTATTTATTCCAAAGGCACACCACATACAACCATATAGATTTTGCTCTCCCAATGCCAAATGCTGTTTGTCCTTTTAAAAAGTGTTGACTACAGTCATACCTTCTGCAATACAGTATTTATGATGCTCTTTCAAGTACCCCACATCTATTCACTTATCTGACCCATATTGTGGGTTCCGTCACTATAACACACACGAAAAACCTGAGACCTGGAGAAGCTGAGTCACTCGCCAAGACCAAAAGGTAAATGAAAGACAAACTTGTCCCTGGGGTTTAATAGCAATGATCCACCACTCCCCTCCCTCTTTTGCAGCAAACCTTTCTGGCAGGCATGTTATTGGTTGTTTTTGTTTTGTTTTCATGGAAGATAGAAGTCATAGGGTCTGGAATAATTGTGTCAAAAACATGATTTTCTTTATGCTTCATGTTCATTGCTCCCACAATGCTGTCCAAAGATCTTCCACTTCTGACTTGACCAATAATGACTAATCATGGTGCTAGGACCATGAGATGACCAGCTTCTGGCTCTGTTATCCTAAATTTTCCTTTCCTTTTTTTAATGGACACAAGATGACATCTGAGAGTATTTGCATACTAAAAGAAGGCATGGAACTTTTCTATCAATTCTGTATTAACTCAATAATGTACTTTCATTTGTTGGTACTGTTTATTTATTTATTTTATGTATGTATGCATGATCCTCTGTGAATATATGAGGTATGAGCTATCAGAGATCATAAAAGACCATCACATACCCTAGAACTAAAGTTATAGTTAGTTATGAGCTACCATATGAGTGCTAGGAACTGAACCTGTGTTCTCTGTGAAGTCAGTAAATGTTCTCTTTTTTTTTAATTATTTTATTTATTTACATTCCAATCATTGCCCTTCTCAGTTCCCACTCAGTTCCATAGCCTCTCATGTGATTACTCCTCTCTCTTGCCTCTGAGAGTGTGCTCCCTTCCCTGAGATTTCAAGTCTCTAGAGGATTAAGCACATCTTCTCCCATTGATGTCAGACTAGGTTGACCTCTGCTACATATGTGCCAGGGGCCATGGACGATCCTGTGTATGCTCCTAGTTGGTGGCTCAGTCTCTGGGAGACCCCTAGGATCTGGGTTAGTTGAGACTGTTGGTCTTCCTGTGGGGTGGCTCTCCCTTTGTGCTTCTTCAATTTTTCCCTAATTCAATCATTGGGGTTCCTGACTTTAGTCCAATGGTTGGGTATAAAGATCTGTGTCTGTCTCAGGTGATAGCTATGCCAGGTTATTGTCTGCAAGGAGATCATAGCATAGTAGTATCCCCTCCTTTGACTCCCACCCTGCAATAAGATTGATTCCAAGTTGGGTTGACCATTCCTTCAATCACTTCTCCATTTTTATCCATGAAGTTCTTTTAGACAGGATCAATTCTGGGTCACGAAGGCCCTGTATATCTACTGGAGGTGAACTCTTCCAGTTAACTTTCTCCAATGTTAGGAATTTTGGCTAAGGTCACCCTCAATGAATCCTGAGTGTCTCTGATACATTCTAGAGGGTCCACCCATCTCCCACTCTCTAACAGCTTATTTTCATTCATTCGTTTGGCCCTCTGAGCTTCTCTTCTGTCCCATCTCCCCATATCTGAACCTGTTCTCCATTTACCCTCTCCTCCCCTCTCCCACCCAGATCCCTCCCTCCCTTTGCCTTTCTTGATTATGTCCTTCCCCCTTCAAAGTGGGATTGAAGCCTCCTCACTTGGGAGTTTCTTCATATTATACTTACAGTCTGTGGGTTGTATTCTAGGTATTCTGTGATTTTTGGCTAATATCCACTTATCAGTGAGTACATACCATGCATGTCCTCGTGGGTCTGAATTACCTCACTCAGAATAATTTCTAATGTCATCCATTTACTTTCAAATCTCAGAATGTTCTCATTCTTAATAGCTGAATAGTATTTCATTGTGTAAATGAACCATATTTTCTGTATCCATTCTTTGTTTGTGGGATATCTGGGTTGTTTAGAGTTTCTATTACAAATAAGACTGCTATGAACATGATGGAGTATGTGTCCTCATAGTATGGTGAGACATCTTCTGAATACATGCCCAAGAGTGGTATAATTAGGTCTTCAGATAGAACTATTTCCAATTTTCTGAGGAACTGCCAGATTGATTTCCAGAGTGGATGTGCCAGTTTGCAATCCCATCAGAAATGGAGAAGTGTTACTTTTTCTCCACATCTTCCCCAGCATCTACTGTCACCTGAGATTTTGAGGTTAGACATTCTGACTGGTGTGAGGTGAAATCTAAGGTTCATATTGGTTTGCCTTTCTCTGATGAATTAAGGATTTGAACATTTCTTTAAGTGCTTCTTGATCATTGGAGATTATTCCGTTTGGAATTCTCTATTTAGCTCTGTACCCCATTTTTAAATTAGGTTGTTTGAGGATTTCTTTTGGAAGTTAACTTCTTGGATTCTGTTTATATTTTGGATATTAGTCTTCTGTTGGATGTAGGGTTAATGAAGATATTTCCTAATCTGTAGGTTGCAGTTTTGATCTATTGATGGTGTCTTTTGCTTTACAGATTTTCAGTTTCATGAGGTCTCATTTATCAATTGTTGATCTTAGAGCTTGAACCAATTTGTGATCTGTTCACGACATTTTTTCCTGTGCCAATGAGCTCAAGGCTTTTCCCCACTTTCTATTCTCTTAGATTCAGTGTATCTGGATTTATGTTAAGATCCTTGATCCACTTGGATCTGAGAGAGTTTTGTGCGAGGTGATAAATATGGATCTATTTTCATTCTCCTACATACAGAACCTATCTATCTTGTTGATTTTCTCAAAGAAATAGCTCTTGATTTTGTTAATTCTTTGTATCATTCTCATTGTTTCTAACTGGTTGATTTTAGCCCTGAATTTCACTATTTCCTGACATCTACTCCTCTTGGGTATGTTTGCTTCTTACTATTTTAGAGCTTAAAGTTTTAGAGCTGTTAAGTTACTTGCATGGGATCTCTCCAATTTCTTTTTGAAGTACTATGAATTTTCCCCTTAATGTTACTTTCACTGTGCTCCATAAGTTTAAGTATGATGTGCCCTTATTTACATAAAATTCTATAGTCTTTGATTTCTTTCTTTCTTTCCTCCCTGATCAAGTTATTGAGTAGAGAGTTCTTCAGTTTCCATGAATATGTAGGCTTTCATTCTTTTCTTGTCATTGAAGTCTAGCCTTAGTCCACTATGATTTGGCAGAATACATGGAATTATTCCAATCTTCTTGTATCTGTTGAAGTTTGTTTTATGTCCGATTATATGATTAATTTTGGAGAAGGTTCTGTGAGGTGCTGAGAAGAAGGTATATTCTCTTGTTTGGGGGTGAAATGTTCTGTAGATATCTGTTAAATCCATTTGGTTTATAACTTCCATTAGTTTCATTGAGTCTTTGTTTAGATTCTGTTTTTGTGACCTGTCTATTGGTGAGAATAGGGTGTTAAAGTCTCCCACTATTGTTGTACAAGGTTCAAAGTGTGTTTTGAGCTTTAGTAATCTTTCTTTTATGAGTGAGGTTGCCCTTGTATTTGTGCCATCATGTTTGGGATTGAGACTTCCTCTTGGTGGATTATTTCCTTAATGAACATGAAGTGTTCATCCCCATGTCCTTTGATAAAGTTTGGTTAAAAGTCTATTTTATTGATTATTAGAATGGCAATTTCAGCTTGTTTCTTGTGACCACTTTGTTAGAAAACTTTTTTCCATCCTTTTATTCTGATATAGTTTGTTTTTGTTACTAAACAAAGTGTGTTTCTTGTATGCAGCATAATGCTGGATCCTGTTTATGTATCCAGTCTGTTAGCTTGTATGTTTTTATTGGGCAATTGAGTCCACTGATGTTGATAGATATTAAAGAAAGATGATTATTAGTTCCTGATATTTTTGTTACTGAAGGTGGTAATACGTGTGTATGATTCTCTTCTTTTGGATTTGTTGTGAACTGTTTAGTTTCTTGTATTTAATTGGGTATAGTTACCCTCCTTGAGTTAGAGAATTTGTTCCAGTATCCTCTGTAGGGTTGGATTAGTAGAAAGATATTGTTTAAATTGGTTTTCTCATAGAATACCTTGGCTTCTCCATCTATGTTGATTGAGTGTTTTGCTGGATATTGTAGTCTGGGCTAACATTTGTGTTCTTTTATGCTATGTATGGCTCTGTCCTGGATCTTCTGGCTTTTATAGTCTCTGCTGAGAAGTTTGGTATAATTCTGATAGGTCTGCCTTTATGTTACGTGGCCTTTTTCCCTTACAGCTTTTAATATCCTTTGTTAGTTCTGTGCATTTAGTATTTTGATTATTATGTGACAGGGCCAGGGATTTTATTTTCTGGTCCAATCTATTTGGTGTTCTGTATGTTTTTTGTACATTTATGACCATCTCTTTCTTTAGGTTAGGGAAGTTTTCATCTATGCCTTTGATGATGTTTTCTGGACCTCTGAGCTGGTATTCTTCACCTTCTTCTATTCCTATTATTCTTAGGTTTGATCTTTTCATTGTGTCCTGAATTTCCTGGATATTTTGAGATAAGAGCTTTTTACATTTTGTTTTTTTTCTTTGATTGATGTTTGAATATCTTCTTAGGCATCTTCTATGCCTTAGATTCTCTCTTGTATCTATAGTCTTAGGGGACTGCAACTGTAGCTCCTGAGGTCTTTCCTAAATTTTTTATTTCCTGGGTTGCCTCCATTTGTGATTTATTCATTGTTTCTATTTCCATTTTTATGTCTTGGACTGCTTCGTTCAATTCCTTCATTTGTTTGATTGTGGGTTTTTCTTTTCTTTTTGTATTTAGGGATTTGTTTCCTCTTTGAGGGCTTCTAACTGTTTGCCTGCATTTTCCTATATTTCTTTCAGTGAGTTATTTATATCCTTCTTAAAGGATTCTATTATCTTCTTGAGATAGGGTTTTAGGTCAGCATCATGGTTTTTTAGGTGTGTTGGTGTATCCAGGGCTTGCTGTGGTGGGAGAACTGGGTTCTGATGGCGCCAAAGTATATCGGCTCCTGTTGCTTATAGTCTTGCACTTGCCTCTCAAGATCCTGTTACCCCTGGTGATAACTGGCCTCGGTGGCTCTGACTGGAACCAGCCTCCTTACACGCAGCTAGAACTCTGTGATCTGTGTTAGAGCTGGTCTCCTTGGAGGCAGGCAATGTTATCTCTGGTTAGTGTGAGCCTCTTATATCTTTGATTAGAGCAAGCCTCCTATGTCCCTGGTACTGAGGACCTCCTGTGCCCCTGGCTATTGTGGACCTCCTGTGTCCTTGGTTTAGTGGGGACCTCCTGGGAGGCTTGCATTTGGGCCACTGGTAGACAAGTGGGACTGAAGGGAGGTGGCGTGCAGGGAAGCACAGGTAGGTCTTGCATCTGCTGTGTTGTGTGGTTGTCCCAGCTGGCTTGGGTACTTGGATGAAATTCTCATCTGTGTTCTTGGTCACTGAGGACTCCTGGGAAGCACACAGGCTGTAGCAATTGAGTGGGTATCAGCTAGGCCCCTGGTGCAGTAAGTGTTATCTGCTAAATCATTCCCCAGGCCATCTTTCAAGACCCAGTGAAATATTGTGTCTTTGTGAGCATTTATACTTTTCAATAAGCTTGTTGCATCTTTTGTCTTTTTTCCTTATCATGCAAAACCTGATATAATCATTTTCTAAATAGTTATTTCCTTTTTATGTGGGTATTATTATATTCTGTTATACAAGTTTTAGACTTACGTATCTATTCTTTCTCATTACCTTATTGATTTCAATGTGATATGACGTATCATGGCAACTTTAAAAAGTGGTGTAGGGGTTCTTTTTTTTTTTATACCAAGAGCCTTTTAAAGCCAGAAATGTTATAAACTAAAATTCCAGCACTCAGGAAGCTGAGGCAGAAAGATGAAGAGTTCAAGGCCACTTAGGGCTACTCAATAAAAAATTATTTCAACACATCAAAAGCTTTCTTTAGAAAATTAGGGATAATATTATTTGCATGATTTGCTACATGACAAGGCAAAATAAAGTAACCAAAACCACCAGCATAGGCTATCTGTGACTCTATGGAAAGTCAGCAGGGCTTAGGGAGGGTTGGATTGTGCTTGCTTGCTTTGTGTGTGTGTTTCCTTGTGTTTATTAGTTTTATAGTTCACATTCATTGTTACAGATTGAAGGCTATGAAGTCCACTGAGATGGACAAAAAACTCTTCCAACTATCCATATGGAATTTTGAGGATTTGTTACTGATAAAATAAGTTTTGATATATTACTTAACAAAATAAATGAAAACAATTTCTTAAGCCACTGTGAGTGTAACCATGTAAAAGTATCTTTTATAAACACATGTAGCTCTTTTACCAACCTGAGTTTTGTTAACCTGAATAACCTTGTCTGAGTTTTGAAGGAGACTCTGATGGTCCTTGGTCTGTCTCCTTTTATAGGGATTTATGTCATCAGCAAACTGTGAACTCAGGTTATTTTATTTCAATATTCATATTTCACTTTTTCATATCTGATTATTAAAATTTTCAAAACAATATTAATAACTATCAGATTTTGTGGACTTCTAAGCACCTAGAAGTTCTTAACCTTTAATCCTTATACTTCCTGGGCCCTTGGGTCAGCAGCAACATGGCTTCATTGAGAAAGGAGTTGCATCATACATGCACTCTATAGGATGCTGCATGATGAACTTGTAAGATGTAAAAGTCCCAGACTAACAGGTATAGCAAATGAACAAGCAATGTCATACTACCTCCTAATTCTCCATTGGTTGTGCCTCTGAATCATTTGCATGCAGCTCAGGGGAGGCAGAACAAAGCTGAAAAAGAAGTCCACAGGCCTTGTCCTTCACCAGACCAGAGGGGGAAACAAATGAGTCTCTGAAAGAAATCTGTAGTTCCCAGTCTCCTCTCTGGGTGCTCGATGCCACCAGTGTACTGCTGAGAGTCCAGAATGGTAGGGAGGGAAGGAAAAGGGGTATTGCAGAGCCGGGGCTGATTGGCACCCAGTCTGATCCAGAGTAAGTACTAAGGGTACCAGATGGGCTTAAGGGGAGAAAGCCTTTCTCCGAAATCTTAAGCGTGGTTCTTTAAGACAAAGGCTTTTCCCCAAGGAAATCCTTAATAAAACAGTTCTCTGAGAAGTTCCTTACTTGTTCCTATTGGGTTATTTGATGGAAAATGTAAATGCATATACTTTTTTCAAGGGTGAACCATAGATTGAATACCCTTTGCAGGGAGAAATTCTGAGGAAGGTAGACTCATTGGCTGAAGGCTCAGACCTATCTACAAACCTTATTAACACGAAGAGAACCTTTACACAGTGCCCATAGTCCCCAGTGAAGTGTCATGGTTACATGTTCCAGAACAGGCAGAGGGAGGTAGGGAATGAATGGCTCCACTCCTGCTGCTTCCAATTCTGAGATTCCCAGTTTTTTTCTAAGTTCTTTTCTTACATTCCAAACGCTTCCCTCTTTCCCAGTTCCCCCATCCCCATATGTCCCATAAGCCTTCTCTACACCCATATTCCAATCACCTCCCTCCTTTTTCTCTATCCTATTACTCCCCTTCCATGCTGGATCAGGCTTTTCCAGGATCAGGGCCCTCTCCTTACTTCTTCATGGGATTCATTTGATATGCTACTTGTGTCTTGGGTATTCAGAGCTTCTGGGCTAGTTAATATCCACTAATCAGTGATTGCATTCCATGTATATTCTTTTGTGATTGTGTTACCTCACTTAGGATGATATTTTCCAGTTCCAACCATTTGCCTACAAATTTCATGAATTCATTGTTTCTAATTGCTGAGTAGTATTCCATTGTGTAAATATACCACATTTTCTGTATCCATTCCTCCATTGAGGGACATCTGGTTTCTTTCCAGCTTCTGGCTATTATAAATAAGGCTGCTATGAACATAGTGGAGCGTGTGTCCTTATTGCATGCCTGGGAATCCTCTGGGTATATGCCCAGGAGTGGTATAGCAGGGTCCTCTGGTAGTGTCACATTCAGTTTTCTGAGAAACTGACAGACTGATTTCCAGAGTGGTTGTACCATCTTGCAATTCCACCAGCAGTGGAGGAGTGTTCCTCTTTCTCCACAGTGTTCCTCTTTCTCCACTCTTCTGACTTTTGTGAGGTGAAATTTCAGCGTTGTTCTGATTTGCATTTCCCTAATGACTAGTGATGTTGAGGATTTCTTAAGATGTTTCTCATCCATGCAGATTCAAGTGAAAATTCTTTGTTTAGATCTGCACCCCATTTTTAATAGGGTTATTTGGTTCCCTGGGGTCTAACTTCTAGAGTTCCTTGTATATATTGGATGTTAGCCCTCTATAAGATGTAGGGTTGGTGAAGATCTTTTCCCAGTTTGTTGGTTGCCATTTTGTCCTTTTGACAGTGTCCTTTCCCTTACAGAAACTTTGTAATTTTATGAGGTCCCATTTGTCAATTCTTGATCTTAGAGCATAAGCTATTGGTATTCTGTTCAGGAACATTTCGCTGTGCCCAGGTCCTCAAGGGTCTTCCCCAGTTTCTTTTCTATTAGTTTCAGTGTGCCTGGTTTTACATGGAGGTCCTTGATCCACTTGGAGTTGAGCTTAGTACAAAGAGATAAGAATGGATTAATTTGCAATCTTCTGCATGCTGACCTCCTGTTGAACCAGCACCATTTGTTGAAAAGGCTATCTTTTTTCCACTGGGTGTTTTCCACTCCTTTGTTGAAGATCAAGTGACCATAGGTGTGTGGATTCATTTCTGGGTCTTCAATTCTATTCCATTGGTCCACTTGTCTGTTGCTGTGCCAATACCATGCAGTTTTTAACACTATTGCTCTGTAGTATTGCCTTAGGTCTGGGATATTGATTCCCCCAGAAGTTCTTTTACTGTTAAGAATAGTTTTAGCTATCCTGGGTTTTTTGTTATTTCAGATGAATTGGAGAATTGCTTTTTCTAACTCTGTGAAGAACTGAGTTGGGTTTTTGATGGGGGATTGCATTGAATCTGTATATTGCTTTTGGCAAGATGGCCATTTTAACTATATTATTCCTGCCAATCACTGAGAATGGCAGATTTTTCCATTTTCTGAGGTCTTCAATTTCCTTCTTCAGAGACCTAAAGTTCTTCTCATACAGATCTTTTACATGTTTGGTTAGAGTCACACCAAGGTACTTTATATTGTTTGTGGCTATTGTAAAGGGGGTCATTTCCCTAACTTCTTTCTCAGCCTGTTTATCCTTTGAGTATATGAAAGCTACTGATTTGCTTGAGTTGATTTTATAACCTGCCACTTTGCTGAAGTTGTTTATCAGCTGTAGGAGTTCTCTGGTGGAGTTTTTTTTTTGGGGGGGGGTCACTTAAATATACTATCATATCATCTGCAAATAGTGATAATTTGATTTCTTCCTTTCCAATTTGTATCCCTTTGACCTTCTTATGTTGTCTAATTGCTCTAGTGAGAACTTCAAGTACTTTATTGAAAAAATATGGAGAGAGAGAGCAGCCTTGTCTAGTCCATGATTTTAGTGGGATTGCTTCAAGTCTCTCTCCATTTAGTTTGATGTTGGCTACCGGTTGGCTGTATATTGCTTTAACTATGTTTAGATATGGGCCTTGAATTCCTTTTCTTTCCAAGACTTTCAGCATGAAAGGATGCTGAATTTTGTCAAATGCTTTTTCAGCATCTAATAAAATGATCATGTGGTTTTTTTCTTTGAGTTTGTTTATGTAGTGGATTGCATTGATGGATTTCCTTATATTGAACCATCCCTGCATCCCTGGAATGAAACCTACATGATCATGGTAAATGATCATTTTGATGTGTTCTTGGATTCGTTGGCAAGAATTTTATTTAGTATTTTTGCATCGATATTCATAAGGGAAATTGGCCTGAAGTTCTCTTTACTTATTGAATCTTTGTGTGGTTTTGGTGTCAGCATAATTGTGGCTTTGTAGAAGGAGTTGGGTAGTGTTCCTTCTGTTTCTATTTTGTGAATAGTCTGCAGAATATTGGTGTTTGGTCTTCATTGATGGTCTGATAGAATTCTGCATTAAAACCATCTGGTCCTGTGCTTTTTTTGGTTGGGAGACTTTCTATGACCCCCTTTTATTTCTTTAGGGGTTATGAGACTGTTTAGATGATCTATTTGATCCTGATTTAATTTTGGTGTTTGATATCTGTCCAGGAAACTATCCATTTCCTGATATATATATATATAAACTCTAATTGGTCCAAAGCTTCAATTATTTTCACTGTGTCCCTGTTTTCTATCCAAGGTTTTCTGTCTCTAAAGTTGTCTCCCTTTGTGATTTCTTAGATAGCTCAATACCTGGGATCGCCTGTCTCTTCTGGCTGGGGACAAAGATGGCAACTCTGCCTTGAGGAACTGCTGCTCTCTCAGTTCCTAGGTGCAGGCAGCAGCCCACAGATTGGTTGTCTGTGTCCCCTGAGGTCTTATACTCAGGCTAGCTCCAGATTCCCAGTTTTTGAGCTCATTCAATCTTACCATTTCTTAGGCCTTGTTACCTGTCTGGTAATGAGGTCCCACATGTCTTACAAAGCAAACAAACCCCACATGTCCTACAAAGCAAACAAACCAGAAAAACAAAATAGTGATTTTCAAAAGACCCTCTTCTTGGGTCAGAATAATAGTCACAGTCGCCAGCCTTGACAAGCAAAAGGAATTCACCCAAAGAGTAGGAAAGAGTTAGAGAGAAGGATATCTCTTCTAAGAGAAGGAACTAACGCTTAGAAAAATGGCACAGATGGTGGTGATAGCTGAAGGGCAATTGACCAAAGTTACTAGAGATGCTACATCCACTGAAGCTATATCATTCTTCCTTTTGGACTCTGGCCAACCAGGCTCTTCTGGGAGTTATTAGAGATACAGCCTTTGGTACTTCCTCTGAATACTGGGAAATTGGTGAAGCTAAATTTCTGGGGGAGAAAATTAATTAGCACAAATGTTAAGACCTTTGATTTTTTGAGTTGAAAGAGTAAGGAGCCAAATTCTGGTGATAGAAGTTGTTGGTCCATGTTTCTGGGGAAATTTGAACTCCCTCTTTTGCATTCTTTGTCATTGATAAATTCAGAAACTTGGCCGGAAGTTAGAGGACAGTTGTTTTGTTTTTTGTTTAGTTAGTTGGGTTTGGGCTTTGAATGTTTGGTGTGTGTGTGTGTGTGTGTGTGTGTGTGTGTGTTAGAGAAACAACAGGGAAGGCAAGTTGAAAAAAATCTCAGCAGCTGCCAGCAGAAGGAAGGTGGAGGGAAGGAGTGAAAGCCATGCCTTTAGCTTCATGGAAGGCAAGCAACTACACAGTAGAAAGGGGGGATGTCAGAAAAAGAGTGAGAAAACTCAGAATGTCAGAGAAACCATGCCTAGGCTTGGGCCAGCATCCAGAGGAAAAGACAGAAAAGACAGGAAAGGAAAGGTTATGTTTCTCTGAGTAACTCAAAAAAGTGGTAGGCTCTGCAGGGCTATATGATGTGATGGGAAGTCTGTAGGTGACGGAAGGGAGAAGGGCTTTCTTACATCATCAAGTGCATTATATCACTGGGAAGATAGTAACTCCTTACATCTCTTTAGTCTGCCCTCTAGTGAACCAGCTTTCCTACTATTGACCAAGGGAATGACAACTCCAAATAGGCTTAGCCACTGCCAGGAGAAGGAACAGGGAGGGAAAGAAAAGTGAAGGCCATGCCTTTGAGTCAAAGCATGAAAGGTAGCTTCACGGAAGGCAAGCAACGACACAGTAGAAAGGGGGATGTCAGAAGAAGAGTGAGAAAACTCAAAATGTCAGAGAAAGGGGGAAATAACAGAATGTAATGTTTTCATTTGCTGAGCAAATAAAAATGTTGGATCTTTCTCATGGCCAGCTCTTACTCATTCTTATAATCAGAAGCTAAGGTGGGGCATTCTAGATGCTTTCCTTCACAAAGTTATCAGGGAATCCTCAACAGTCTCAAAGGGTGTTCATCTCTTAATCTCTGTAAAATTAAAATCCTCAAGAGTTAATACACTAAAAATACTTAGAAAGGAGACCAGTGACCAGAACAACTAAATATTTGTAATTTTAGCCTCTATCCACAAGACAAATGTGATTTCTAGCTTATGGCCAAGGACAGGAGTAAAGGGCTCTATCCTAAATCGACTGCCCCATTTTTGATCTCCTATCCTTATCAATGAGTGAGAAAAATAGGTCATCTCCAGCTGTGTGTTTCTTCATCAGGATCCTTGATTTACCACCAGTATATGAAATAACCTACAGTCCCCAGGGACATCTGCAAAGAGAAGGTACTGAGTATTTTTGGTCCAAGTTCTTCTGCAGTAATGTTATTAAATACTTATGACTGGAACCAGGAAGTCCTTAGTAAGAGCTGCAGTCTCCATGAAGATAAAGGGCATCCTTATCACCTGATTAGGTAGGATCAAGCCCTGAGATAAAAGAAAAGAATAGATTCTCTTAGTGGCTGTCATACGCAGGCACATCTGACTGTGGCCTGCTGTATTAACAGCCAAACCAATAAGTCCACACACTCTACCCTCATGAATACAGGGAGGTCAAGACAGTCTGGGGGCAGGAAGGCCTCACTATAAAAATCTGGACACACCACTTCATCAGGATTTTTCCCACACTAGCCCCAAACAAGCTGTCCTTTCTTTCCTGAGACTTTCAAGGGATGCAGGTGGTGAAGGATTAATAGTGAATAACTTTATTATTCTTAGCCAGTAGTCCTCTTGCCAAGCTGGAGTAGCTCCCTGGCTGCCCAGGCCTCAGAGATGAGGATGAGTCCATACTGTGGATTGGGGTTTGTTCTACTCTCATTGTGAGCTGAACCTGCAACAATCCCTCCATCCCAGGAGGCTACTATTGATTTATGCTGCCTGTGAAACAACAGATCAAGGCAGCAGAGACAATGCAAAGGCAATGGCATACTAATGCCAGACCTGGGAAATTTCTGTCTTAGGGAACATAGCTCAGAATGTAGACTTGGCTGCCTTCCAATTACGTATTTGAAGATGATTAGCTGACTCACATGTAAGAGTTTGGAGGTGTGTGGGCTCTCTGCCTTGCTAGAACTGCTTTGTTCTGAGGAGTACTGATTATGGAGTTCCTTAAGATGCCTCAAAGGGCAGCCCCTCCCCTGATCCACCCTCTCTTCTGATTACCAGAAAACTTTTTACATTTGCCACTGCCAGAATTATATATTTCCTGTACAGCCTGCCTCCCCAACAAATGAACCCAAATTAGAGGGAGCAATGGAGAAAGAGAGAGGGGGGAGGGAGAGAGAGCTCATTTGATTTTAAGAATTTTACTGCACCTTTTCCTCATCCAGATCACACATATATGTACATAGACACTCACACATGCACACATCCATGTGCAACATGTGTAACATGATTATAGAATTAAACATACTTTCTCCACTGAGAGCCACCAGTACTAATTGAGCAGTCTTTACACACTGTAAACAGAAGTATTTGTCAAATCAAAATATTGTTAAATATCAAAATGTCAATTTAAGAATGATAATTCTGTTAGTACATGGATAAACTGAAATTCAAGATTATCTTATGGCAAGAGGACAGCTAGAAGTTTTCCTAATTTAGGATCCATCCGATGAAAAGAGTGTGTACAGTTAGTGTATTGGTGGAACACCCATGAACTACAAATGGGAGAGGCAGAGATGAAAGGTTTGGCTAAGCACATCTGGGCTCCACTCCCCCAGTGCATTAGCGCATCCTCCTTCTGGGAGTACTTCTCTTTCCTTAATAAGCTATTTTCATTTTTCTGCTGTTTCCATGTGTCTGATCTGTTATCTTGGAAGACAGCAGTCTAGACTTAAATGTCCACTGAATTCAAACCCATAGC